>NC_058405.1:32119241-32272921 GCF_002201575.2 Neomonachus schauinslandi | reverse complement strand
GTGGTGTTCTTCCTCAGACTGGTGTGCATGTGTGTTGGTGGTGTTCTTCCTCAGACTGGTGTGCATGTGTGTTGGGCAGGCAGGCTAGAGGAGAATAAAAAGCATCAGACTGAGGCTTGGTTTAACAAAGAAACAACATTGCAAGGGTCAACCATGGCTGAAGTAGCTAGGTGAATAGAGGATGAAGAACCAGAGCCCAAACGTGCATGAAATGGTACCATTAGATTGCTAGAAACATGTTGGGAACACTTTGCAGGGGGGGGAGGGGGAGCAATTTCCAGCAATCAGCCCATTTTAAAAAAAGAAAGAAGTTACTGGGTAATCAGACTGTTGAGACCTAGGCTTTATGTATTATAAGATGATGAGGAAAACAGGGTCAGAAACAGCATTATCTTTAGCAAAGACCTCTGCTGCTGCAGAGGCAACTCTAGGGCAGCTGGCCCCGACTTTTCTCAAGCCCATTAACTGACCTGCCCTGCCCACCCAGGCGTCAATGTGTTCAATGCTGTAGAGCAAGGCAAATTAATAATATAAAATGCAAACATACTCTCAAATGAAGATTTACTCTCTCTCTCACATCCATGTAGTGACCTGCTCACTGCTACCTTCTGTGGTATAAAAAAAAAAAAAGAGGGGGGACTCCTTCAAATAAACCAGTGTTCCAAATGCAAACTTGCTCCCTTGATTCCATGCTCCTTCCCCAAGACTCCTCCACAGAAAGTCACATAAAACATTCACTACACTCAACAAGTTTGAGCATAAGGAACTTGTATCACAGTGTGAGAAATGTGGCTACCGATTCCATGTAATATATGTTAATATTTTTATTAATTCATTCAGTAAATATAGAGCCCGTCTTTGTACTAGGTGCTACATTAGGGGATTAGGAGGTCAGTGTTTGCTTTCATGTTGCTTTTGAGCTCTTTCTGAAAGGATTTAAGAAGACATATATGAATGACTCTAACACAAAACATGGTAATTTGAGATCACAATATAATGGAGACAATACAAAGCTTGAAGGAAAATTAATATTTCTGATTTCCTGAGGGAAACCGCTTTCTGCCCAAACTTTGAATTTCTTCTTAAGGGTTTTGAGCATATAAAAGAGATTGGGAAGAGCAAATGTATGGCATATGCTCTGTGAATGGTTTCTTTTTAACCTAAACTCAAATTGAAATTTTTCCTGTAGGTCTTTGTGCAGGAGAACCTGTAAATCAAAGTGGATGTTATTTTCAAGTATGGTTTTGTAAAATACAAAAAATTGGAGCAAATAAATTTTTTCATGCTCCTCTTTTTTTCTGATATAACTTCATAAAAAGATACAAAGCTGTGATGTAAGGATCTCAAAGCATATACCTCAGAGCAATTATGATCTCAGAATAATTAAATAACTTGTTAGATAATCTCTCTCAAATATGAGCTATTTTAAACATATTCTGGTGGGTGTTTTACCTACCTACAAACACACCTACCTACCTACTTGATATACCTGGAATACGAAAGGAAAAACTGTCATCAATTGTGAATATTTGGAGAATGGATTTATTTGCTCACCCAACATGGACCTTAGTCACTAGAGCAACCTATATAGGGAACCCATATTTGTCTCAGAAAAAAATCTTTGGATTTGTCCTGGCAGTTGCATAATTGTTATCTGAACCTCAAAATTCTAGTATGAATGTAACTGGAAAAAATATGTCAGGCTCATGATAATGGCAAGTGTTTCAGCTATTAAAAAATAAGCAAATACATGTGCAATACCAGAGCCCAAAACCAAAATCTTCCGTTCGGTTCCAGTGGAACATTTAATTCCAGAGGAAGATGAGTTGTCTTCTTTCTGGTTCTGCCAGTATTAATAAATTTCAAAAGTACTGCACATCTCAGAGAAGACCCACTTGTAGTCATTAAGTGTTGGAAGTTTGACTATTTAGGGCTCACCTTTTTTTTTTGAGGCATAATAGATATATAATATTATATTAGTTTCAGGTATATAATGTAATAATTTCATATTTGCATGTACTGGAAAACAATCACAATAAATCTAGTTAATATCCATCATCATACATAGTTATAATTTTTTTTCTTGTGATGAGGACCTGGAAGATTACTCATAGCAACTTTCAAATACAATACAGTCCAGCCTGGTGACTATAGTTAATAATACTGCATTGCATTTTGATATATAAATATCAAATCATTATGTACAGCTGCACAAAAAGCTATCAATGTAATCACAGAGCCCATCAAATTCCAGTTAATTAGCTATGGCTAGGTCCTTTTCAAAAATGTATCCTGCTTGTCCCCAGAGAAGCCCTTTGTTTCTCTGATCCCTGGTCTTTAAAGCAATGAGGGCCTGTCGGATTGGCTCTAGAGCTCATATCCCTTCTTGAACAGAACTGTTCTTCTAGGCAGTTCTGTGGTGCATTGGCCCAAAAAGGTTCAAGTCCCTGAAACAATCCATACTTCACTAGCCTGTTTCAATTTTTCAGTCTGATGCCTTCCAGCTCCTGCCTTTCTTAGCTCAATCTGTTGTATATTCTTTAAGTTTTCGTAAAAAAAAAAAAAAAAGAAAGAAAAAAGAACCTTCCCCATCCTTACACACACTTCACACTTGCACACTCACACACTCCCTACTGCTCTGGTGAGTCCCTTTTGCCAGACAGTGCATTTGGATATGGATATATCATGTAAATATATGAGAAGTAAATCGTGATGCATGCAGTTCACACGCCAGTATTCCTACCTAGCATTGTGCATTCATTTGTCTGGGAAGAATGTTTAAGACAGGTTTTAGAGATGTAGGAAAGACTAGAAGGGGAAATAGTTTCTGCCACAAAAGACAAGAATGGGAAACAGAATGGAAATGATTTAAAACACAGGATTTCATTTTCCATGAGCTTGAGAGATAAAAACTATTACATCTCTTTATTTTAGTCAGAAAAAATGACACATTTCACCATAAAAAAAAAAAGGCAAAAGGAAAACAGTTTTTAAAGGTGTAAAGACTGCAGAAGAAATCACCTGAATAACAGTGAGGTGTTTTTGTTTTTGTTTAGAAAGCAATAAAGCTGAAAGATAACTGCAGGTTATGACAGAATCAGCTGATAAAATGTACCTTACAAGAAATACCTGTGATTTGGGAAAAAGCTTGTATTATAATGATTTCTTTTTATAATCTGACCTGCCCAGACCCCTCAGAGCACATTCCATCTCTCCTGCAATCAGTAGTGGTTCTATCAAAGTCTTCCTTGTATAAGTATTAACTCATCTTCAAAGAAGCATGGTAAGTACTAATTTCAAATCTATATTGCTTTTCTAGGCAGGTAATACATTATAACTATCTGCTTGATTCCCTGTCACTGTTTCCCTGCGACCTTCAGAACGGAGATAACTAAAATCTTAGAGGTTCAATCTTGATCAGTTTTTTTTTTTTTTACTAGACTGGTTTCCCAGGACTTGGGGGTATATAAAGAGCCCAAACCTGAGAGCACTCTGTCTTGGCTTCTGTTCAGGATTGCTGCAGGTTTGGCTCTGACCCTAGAGTCTAATAAAGAACCTAGATTCACAATCTATTTCTTTATCCCTCCCATTTTTCATTAAATGATCCCCAATTTTTCCTCTTCCCCATAAGTATCCCATAATTGGGCTTCTATTCATGAATTCCAGCCTCTATGTAGGTACCTGCTACCTGTTGTGTGAACTTCCTAATATCACAAAACACGTCCTGCCAGATCCCAACCATTGCCTACTGTTGAATCTCACCCTTTGCCAAAGCTAACTTCTCTCAGGCTCTACAAGTTTCTTCCTATCAACTTGCTCTGCCTCCCACCTTCAGCCTGGTCTCTAGATTGCACCTTTCCACACAGGCCTTCTATGTCACTGGGAAATAGAAGCACTCCCTGCCCAGAACCACCCAGGCTGAGCTTTGCATGGTTTCCAAAGAGTTATTGCATGGGCCTTCTTATGATTAGATACATCATATATTTGGAAGAACCCTTAGGGATCATGTGTTCCAGTTTCCAGGGTAATGTAGATAATCTAAGATCATATATCTTGTTTGTAATTTTTATACAAAGGAACACTCAAGGAACGTGTATGTGTTACTAGATATTTCTGATCCTACCTATCTCCCAAGACCAGTAACTCACACTCTAGATGGTAGTATTACAATGAAAATGTACAGGTTATGTTATCTAATATTGAGGGCTGCAGAGCAAATGAATCAATAGGTATTTATTTCCTCTAGGTTGTGGAAATCTAAAAGACATAAAATAAATTCCCAAAAAAGCTGGGAACAAAAAATGTTAAGCACTGGAGAACAATATGTGGCAAATATTAGGATTCACACCATCAGAACCATGGGACTCATCTGGGACTCAAGCTGGGCTTTGAAGGACCTACGTGGATTCTTTAAAATGGATAGGAGAAGAAAGAGAAGTAAACCAGGAGAAAAACCATGGGACCAGACTGATTAGAACGTGGCTTGGTGCTGGACCAAGAGAAGATGCTAACAATACTTGTCAGAATCTATGTATCAAAGCTCCTACTGCCAGAGGGGATTTAGGGGAAAGGCTCTGGGTTAGAAAGAAGAATAAGAACTTATGAGACTTAGGAATTTTTTTGAGCTATATCTCGACTGTGACATGGAACTAGAAGTTCAACCTCTGGACTTCGTGTTTTTGGTTCCTGTTTTCACTTCAAGTAGACATAAGAAAACTACCATTGCTTACATCTTGTGTTTATACAGAAAGAGATATGTAAAATGTAGAAAAAGGACTTTAAAAAATTTTTTGAGTATAGTTGACACACAATGCTACATTAATTTCAGGTGTACGCCATGTTACTTCACCACAAGTTATTCTATGCTCACTGCAAATGCAGCTGTCATCTTCTCTTAAAGGACTGTCATGTAACATTGTAAAATGCATTGTTGGTCCCTTGATTTCATGGACTTGGCTACTCCGAATACCAGGCTCAGTTTCGTTTAGGGAAATCATTACTGAGTGCCCACAATGAGCCATCCTGTTTAAGGTTGGCCACATATGAATCTCATCAGATCCATCAGGGTTTTGAGTTAATTCTGTTGCCTTGAGGTTAGTCTCCAATGAGCCTAGGATAGTTCTTGGGTCCTTGGTTGCCCACAGTGCCACAGACAACTGTAGGCCTACTATCTATTAAGCCCCTATGGTTGAGTCTGTGCCTTGGATTTTAACTGAGTTCAAGTGCCCCAGAAAAAACTAAAGTCCAGTCTTAAATCCCAGGCTTCATAGAGCATGACTCTTGCCACTCCCTTGCCAACTTCTAGAAACAGGACACTGTCTTCTATGACCCAGACTTAGACCAGTGTTCTAAAAACTGTTGCCTGGAGACTTAAAGATCTTTCTTTTCTCACCATAAATTTTCTAATTACTAATTAACTCCTGAGCAGCAAGTAGCCTTTGGCTACTCCCCGCCTCTCCTAGCCTGTAATGCTTTGTAGCCATGCCCACTGTATGAACAAGATATGCCCATGTTGTATGCACAGGTTATGATCCCAGTCCCAACCTCCATCCTGTTGAAAATGTAAGGGCCTACTCACACCTTGAATTCTTTCCCTAATGTAAAGGCCCCAAGCAATGTGTCTGTTGCTCCTTTAGCTTGCAATAACTACATGCTTCTACACATTTCTTCTTGATTTGGCTGAGAAGCATCTTGTTTCCAGTGCAGTACTATATCCCATTGAAACCAAAGCCTTAAATCTGAATCCTCAGGGCTTGTGCAAAGGAACATTCAAGTAATCTCAGGTGCTGATAGCCCCTTGGGACAGTTTCAGCTCCATAATACATTCAGATAGCACATTAGTCACACATTAAAAATTCCAGCCCTTCTATCAATGACAGATTTCACACACCAAGCCAAAAGATTCAGACTGGATTCCAGTACCCTAGCTTTTCAGGAAACACTGCCTCAAATTAAATTACTTTGCCTTGACCTCAAGCAGAATCTGGTACTCAGCTTTTCTTTTCTGGAGCAATACTTCACATTTGAAGATGTTCTAATTTCCCCCTTTAGAGATGTTGCTTGTTGTAGGCAATTCCGGTTCCTGAAGCAGGAGATTTGCTGTGTTGCCAGGCAGGGTAAATCTTCTACAGAGCAGCTGGTAAAGTACGTGTTGATTGTAGGAAAGCAACACCCAGGCTGATTTTCAAAGCCTGACCTTGTGATTTCATCAGCTCATTGTGAGGATTTTCAATCATTAATGAGCAAAATGCTCAGGAAAAATTCTGATTATTGCCGTAGTTCCCTATCTCTGGGAATAACTCCTTTATAGACCCATATTAAATATAACTTCAAAGAAAAGCATTGAACATAGGTTTTTAGAAAACCTCACATATGAATTGGCATAGTTTTATGTGCCTAAACTTTTGCAAGTGTGAATTTCTGATTTGGTTGATTTCCAATCTGCTTTATCGGATCTGAAGAAAAGGCAACAATTTATTCTACAAGAAAAGCAAATATTAACAGCTGCCTTGCTGCACTTTTTAACATGGGTACAATTTTTTTTTTAAAGGGAAAATTTCCAAGTTTGACAAAATTATTAGATTGATCATGAAGTATTTCAGTTATATTGAATTAAATTTCACCTCCACATAGCTAAATTTTTTTCCTAAAGATGTTGCTGTTTGAATTTAAATAAACAATTCATCTTAAATATAACACTAAAACTAGCTTGTGGGCTCTGTGTATTATGTTGGCCTTGGGCATTAACTTGAGAAAGGGAATTAGTGTGATTTAGATAGCTTAAGCCAAATCCAATTTTAGATTTGTCTGTAAACATAGGATCATAACTGTTTTTTGAAGCCTTGCTATGTTTCTATAGTTATGATTATACCACAATGAAATGACATAAGATAACAGGACAGGGAAAAAATAAATCTCACATATGAAATTGATCTTGGTATTTTTTATAGGTTTGAAACTGCACAATCCTCTTATCAACTTTAAATCCTATTTCCAGTTTGAATGACTTTGTTACTATATACCTAAAAGTGGGGCATGATGCTATAGAAAGAGTACAGAGCTATAGCTCTGTTCTTGCCCTTTACTCACTAGAACAGATGTTTTATCTCTTTGGATCACAGGATACCCCTTTGGAGAATGGACATGATGATTTCTAAGGATATGTTAGTGCAATATTTTATAATAGTCCCTGTAAATTATTACACTGTTTATGATAATACTACCTAGAGCCCTCACTATTAATATTCAAATATAAAATAGTAATTTATCACAATAATAAATATCAAAGTGACACGGACATTGTTGTGTAGCAAAATGGGTGAAGTTTCTTAACATCTTTGTCCTAGAGACCTTGCCTTGAGTTGACCATGGAGATATTGCTCTGGTATTTTGAAGGAGAACATGGTTTACCAAGAACCCAAATAATAAGGTCCCTGTGTAAAATGGTAATATGATATATAAAGTACTATTCTAAACCTGAGTATGGAGATATTAGAGTTGTTTTCCTTGAAGCTTTCTATGGGAAAGCCCCAAGACATATTAACAATTCTTCCCACAAATTTCAACTTTTTTCTTTAATAGCCTCAGGCATCAAATCCCCAAAGTAGAGGAAAATCCAAAATTTGTGCGATTCTATTGCATGAAAATTAAACCTCAACAAAAGTTAGCTTTAGGTACCTCTTGCATTGTTCTTCTGGACGCTATTTGCCAGTGTAAGAGACCCCAAGGGAATTTAGGTGGACAGATTTTATAAAATTTCTAATAATTATCAGTATGATTGTTTTTTTTTAAGGACAACTACACGAAAAAAGAAGTTTTAGCTATACTGAAAATAAAAGCAGTAAAGGAGAAAAAGGGGAAATCTTATCAGATGATTAGCCAACAATTGTTCTAGTAGGTAGGGATGTCTATGGGAAATTCAGGAGTCCAGGGGCTGACTTGTAAATGTTTGGATTATGGGAGAAAGTGGGGATAGGTGATTCCTTACCTTTACCCATCTCCTGACAATATTATCCAGATAAATCCCAGTTAAAAATCTACAGGATGGTCTGCCATTCTGATTTTATATAAGGTTTTTCTTGACCAACAAAAGTACCCAACCATGAGTGGGAATAGAGAAATAGAGCTGACATATGTTAAATGGTCTTTATCTGACACCATTGGACATGGGTAATCTCATTTATTTCTCACACTGAGCTTCTGAAGAAAGTATTACTAACTCCATTTACAGTTGAAAAACCAAGACTTAGAAAGACACGTAACCAGTAAGTAGCAAGATCAGGTTTTTTTCTGGCATCAAACTCCTGATTTTTTTCCTGCTATGCTTTGCCACTTCCTGAAGCAGTTGGATTAAGCTAAATTTAGGGTTTGGCAGGGGCAATGCAATTAACAGACAAGAGGTCCAAGAAATGTAGCAGATCCTGAAAAGGTGTGTCCGAGGACGGTTAGCTGGATGCAAATAAACCTTGTTTCAGCAGTGCACATTTTTTCAGAGTTGTATGTTCCTTTTTCTCTCCAAAGAAAAAGATTTGGGGGTGCTTATCTACCCCCCACTCCAAGACCAAAGGTGAAGTACCTATAGAGAAGGCAAGAGAAATAAGCTATTGTCTATACCTAGGAATCATGCATCATGCACCACAAGCTGGGAGAAATCTTTGCATTTCCTTGCAGTGGGACTTAATGCTGCAGCAGGTTTAAAGAGTTTCCTCCTCCACTCCTACTTGGGGAATGAGAGCTGAAGAAGAGCCCCTCATCATCCTGAGACAGGAATCCTCTTTAACTTCATCATTAGCTGCACTCAGTGCTGTCATATTTACAACCTCACAGGAACTAGTTACATCATAGACTATGTGAATGATGGTCCCTGGAGTTTGGCAGGGTGCAACGTGCATGGCCAAAAGTGATGACCTGGTAGGACTCAGGGGCTGAGACTGGTTCCTGTATTTGAGACTAAGCCGTTTGTCAGTGTTCAAAATACCAAGATGCAAATGGAAAAAATTTATGCCAGCTGGCAAATAAAAACTACCAGAAAGATACATCTTCCAGTCATTGTTGGTGTCTTCACTTGTCCTTTGTCTTGTATATTCTCACCCCTCAAAGAGGAGTTACTCAATCTTTTTCACTCTCCTGGGAATATATATGTCCCTACAAGGTTGACTATGTCTTCTCAACAGAGAAAACAGATGTGAGCAGTATGAACTTCCACAGCTTCCAGCTCCCCCATGTTCAGTCATCTGCAAAGGGCTTTAAACCTCAGGAAGAGCCTCATCATCTCCAAACTAAATCCTGTACCTGTGTTTTTAACCCGATCCCTTTCACCCACTCTCAGAACACATTCATCAACACATTCCATTTCTCCCCTCATTCAGGCCCTCAGCATTTTCCGTATAAATATGGCAGAGCCGGGCGCCTGGGTGGCTCAGTTGGTTAAGCAACTGCCTTCGGCTCAGGTCATGATCCTGGAGTCCTGGGATCGAGTCCCATGTCGGGCTCCCTGCTCAGCAGGGAGCCTGCTTCTCCCTCTGACCCTCCCCCCTCTCCTGCTCTCTCTCTCTCATTCTCTCTCTCAAATAAATAAATAAAATCTTAAAAAAAAATATGGCAGAGCCTCCAAACTGATCTCTCAACTGCCAGGGTTTTCCTCTTCCTATTTATTTATCCTCCTGGACTAGAACTATCTTTCTAAAAAAATGTTTTCATCACATCAACTTGTCAGCACCTAGCATTTCACGCAAGATTCTTCACAATTTGTCAGCATCATTTTACCTTGCCTCCCACCAAGTTTTGTCATCTATTTGACATTATGACCATACCTTTGCACAGAGGCATAAAGCAGAATATCATCAGAAGACTGCATAGTTTGTGGCATTTTGAGAATAGACAGTGTATTTTTTCTTTGGAATTCCCAGTGCTAAGTCCCCAGTGCTAATCAACCTCAGACAGATTATAAATAACCAACAATATTTATTTTTTTTAAAGATTTTATTTATTTATTAGAGAGAGAGAGAGCACAAGTAGGTAGAGTGGCAGGCAGAGGGAGAGGGAGAAGCAGGCTCCCCACTGAGCAGGGAGCTGGATGTGGGGCTCGATCCTAGGACCCCAGGATCATGACCTGAGCCAAAGGCAGCCGCTTAACTGACTGAGCCACCCGGGTGCCCGACAACCAACAATATTTATTAAATACATTTTATGCCATTCTCTATCTCTCTAACCTCAAATTTTCTTTTTCTCTCTGCCACCAGAGTCCTATTCCTGAGAATGTTTTTGCTATCTCCCTACTTACAAACCTTCAACAGAGCTTCACTGCATATAGAATAACTAAGCACTTCTTCATCCCCGTATCTGAGGTGGCCATAATTTCTCCTTCATTTTTTACTTCCATTAAAACAACCTTGGGGTGCCTGGGTGGCTCATTTGGTTAAGTGTCTGCCTTCAGCTCAGGTCACGATCTTAGGGTCCTGGGATTGAGCCCTGCATTGGGCTCCCTGCTCAGTGGGGAGTCTGCCTCTCCCTCTGCCCCCACTCATGCTCTCTCTCTCTCTTTCAAATAAATAAATAAATAAAACTTGAAAAAAATCCTTGTCTGATAGCATACATTATGAAGTATACTTCAGTAGTTCCCCAAACAAATATAAACTACTTAATTCCTGTCTTTATATAAACTATTGTATTTTAGATTGTCATATTCTTCCATGTCCACCTATTACAGTCCTAATCTTCCTTTAAGGCCCAGTTGAAATCCTACTTCATTTAAGAAGTCAACTCAGATCTTCCCAGGCAGAACTAAACTACCCAACCCATGCTGTCATAGCTCTGCATCTGTACCTTCTTACTGCAATGAGCAATTTATGTCTTGAATCAGATTTACAGATGTCTGTCTCCCCTACCAGAATGAAAATTACTTGCTGGCATAACCCATATCTACATATTCCTCAAAACACCTAATACAGTGCTGTGAGCATAACAGTTTCTCAGCAAGTATTTAATTGGTTTGAACTAACAATATTAAACTTACTTATATCAAAGCAGGGGTGTTGATGAGGGAAAAAAAATAATATATTTTTTATTACTTTAATTGTGAGGTTTCCCAAAGAATGAAGTTAATACAGCACCACAATGACAACAGCTTATTTTAATTTTGTTTAAATTTGAATGATTTGAATGACTTGGGGGCACTTATTGTGGTTGGTATTAATAGCAGAGGAAATGCATTCCATATTTACAATATGAATCTTATCACTTTTATTGGTTAGGTATTAAGACCCATTACTCCCTCACTCACATTGGAAAATTATTCACCCAAACAAGTTTTACATAGCACAATGGAAAAGACAGTGGTTTATTCATTTATCCATTTGTTCATCCAAAAGCAGCACTACTAAGTGTGAATGAAAATATTCTTGCATCACACTATTCATACGATCCCCTCAACTACAAATTTTTCTGTAGCTCATCTACCCTTAACTCCTACCCAACTGTGTTATTAAAATGGTTGTTCCGGGGCGCCTGGGTGGCTCAGTTGGTTAAGCAACTGCCTTCGGCTCAGGTCATGATTCTGGAGTCCCGGGATCGAGTCCCACATTGGGCTCCCTGGCTCAGCGGGGGGTCTGCTTCTCCCTCTGACCCTTCCCCTCTCGTGCTCTCTGTCTCCCATTCTCTCTCTCAGATAAATAAAATCTTAAAAATAAAATAAAATAAAATAAAATGGTTGTTCCTTCTGCTGTTATGATGGCTAATTTTATGTGTCAATTTGACTGGGCCATGACATACCCATGTTATTTCTAGATGTGCCTGAGAAGGTGTTTCTGGAAGAAATTAGCATCTGAAAGCAGATTATTCTCCATGGTGTGGATGGGTATCATCCAGTCTGTTTAATGCCTGAATAGAACAAAAAGGTGGAGGAAGGGAGGATTCACTCTCTCTTCCTGACCCCTTGAGCTGGACATCAGGCTTCTCTTGCCTTTGGACTGGGACTTCACCATTGGCTTTCCTGGATCTTCAACTCACAGATGGCAGAGCATGGGGCTTCTCCGCCTCCATAACCATGTGAGTCAATTCCTTATAATAAACCTCTAGATAGATAGGGAGGGAGGGAGAGAAAGAGGGAGAGAGAGAGAGAGAGAAAAAAAATCTCCTATTGGTTCTATTTCTCTGGAGAATCTTAATATACCTGTCCACACCTACCTCTCCATCTAGGTCCTGAATTTCCTCAGGGTTCTCAATCAATTATTTCCCAACCCTCTGCATCTTTGAATTCTTTCTTTCTTCTGACTCTTTAGCTTAAAGGGTTGTGGTTGGTAGAATTTCAAGGAGGTTCCCAAGATTCCCATCCTCTGATGTACACGTCTTGTATAATCCCTTCCCCTGTAGTATGGGGAAAGACCAGTGACATTGATCCCAATGATGGGATAGTCATTCTTGTGATTTTATTAGGGTAAGACTCTAATCTGTCATAACAGATTAGAGATGGACTCTTGGACCTTAAGAGCCATACTAGTCATGGATCATGTGACTAGAACCTGAGGGTGGTCACTAAAGTTGAGAATGATCCCCTGCTGATGCCAGCAAGAAAATAGGGAACTCAGCCCTACAACTAAAGGGAACTGATTTCTGCCAAAAACCTAAACGTGCTTGGAAAAGGACCTTGGGCTTCAAATGAGAAAACATTCTAGCTGACGCCTCCCTGTCAGCCTGGTGACACCCTGAGCAGAGGATGCAATTACACTGTTCCCAGACTTCTGACCTACAGAAACAGTGAAATAATAAATTCATGTTGTTTTAAGATGATAAGTTTGTGATAATCTGTTAGCGTAGAAAACTAATATAAGAGTGCAGGGAATAAAAATTTGTCAGGTTCGTTAGGCATCTACAATGAGACAGGTGCTAAGTTAGACATCGTGCACAAATCATCTCACTTAATCTTCACAATCCTCTGAACTAGGTTTTATCATTTCCATTCTATGGAAAAAATAGGTATTTCTCGTTATATAAATGAGGAAACGGAGACTGAAGGAGGCTAAGTGATGTAAAAATGACACATAGCTAAGAAGAGATTAGGCTGAATAAAGAACATATCCTGCACCGGCAAGTCCCATGTAATTTCTGTCGTACTATATGCACTTGAGAATGTACCCCATCAGTACTGTAAAGTAGTACCAAATGAATTAGTCAGTCATCCTAAAGGGAAAAAAAATGTAGAAAAAGAATAAGCTACCACTTCAGGCTGGGATGTCCAGGCAATCTGGTGGAAAAGATGAGATTTCAAATGACCCTCAAAGGTGGGTGGAACTTTCTCAGGGAAAGATAAGCTGAGTAGAGTAGTCCAGACAGAGGAAATGGCAGGTGCGAAGCTCTGGGAGTCTAGTTCAAAATGCAAACATGTTTAGAGAATTCTTAGTGGCAAGCATTGGGAAATGGGCGAGAGAGGTTAGATGTAGGCAAATTCATGGCATTATCACAGAAGTAACGTGGACTTTGAAACCCTTTGAGGAATGTGTAAGATGAAAATGGCATTTTTAGATACTATATATTAATATAATGAGGCAGGAAAGAACATATTAATCTTAGTAGGATTAATTCCTTGGCAGGAATGGAAACAGTATATATTTTGGAAAAAATATTTGGTTAAATAACCAGTGAAGCATGTAGGTCCTAAGTGGCTAGTATCAGCTGATACCAAGAATTCAGACAGGAAAGAAAAGTTCATTTGCATAAGGCAAGCAGATAAATTTTTGTTTGCTTTGAGAAAAAAAAGGGAAAAAAAAGAAGCATGAAAAGAAATGAGGGGGACCGAGGGATGAGCAAAATGGAGGAACTACCAGTTCAAGTATTTGAAATTAACCACCATGCTTAATAGTCTCCAAAGGCCATGAATGATAAGAATACAAACAGGGATATATTTGAAGATAGAGATGTTAATAGGTTTCTCAATGACAGAGTAGTTTGATTGTGGAATGTACAGTTGAATAGTTGAGTGCACCTAAAATCTCAGCCCCATACACACACAAAGGGCATGGCTAAAGAATTGGAAGGAATTCTGCCCAGTATGGAGAGGTTCCATTCCCAGAGCTGTTAGGTATGGAAAGCAAGAGGTAGGGACAGAAGTCAGGGTAATTAAAAGACTGTTTTAAGAAGAGCTGTATAATCAGGCTCTTTCCTTGGGCTATAAATGTTGCATGAGGTCCCTCCCCTCCAGAAAAATCCTTAGGAGAATTCTCAAGACAAACAATTTGCTGAGTATGGGTAAAGTTAGAATTCACCCATTTAACTAAAATGAAGCCTGCAGTTGTCCTGTCTCATCCATTCATCGTTTTCATTCAGAAAAGTACTTATTAGAGCAGGAAACCCATACATACTAGCTACATAATTAATCAATGCTGTCTTTCATTTGTTATTACAGATGGAAAACCAACACTCACCAGACATTTGAGAAAAATAAATAGCACCAAAGAGAATGACCAAGATGAACAATTTACTCCAGAAATAATTAACAGACCAGAGCTTTTCACAAATACTTATTAATGAATTCAGTGAGATCCAAGAATATATCATGTCTCTAAAATATAATTGGTTGCTGCAAAAAAAAAAAAAAAAAAAAACCTATCAGGAAATGACAGTGTTCTTACAAATTG
The DNA here is from genome assembly GCF_002201575.2 of Neomonachus schauinslandi. Taxonomy (NCBI): domain Eukaryota; kingdom Metazoa; phylum Chordata; class Mammalia; order Carnivora; family Phocidae; genus Neomonachus; species Neomonachus schauinslandi. Next base: position 32,258,291 of record NC_058405.1, on the reverse strand, counting down.
AAAAGAAACACTGGACTTCTGTTCCTGCTTAGGATGTAGAAATCAGCAAGAGCGTTGTTCTCACCCTAACAAGAGCAAGCCTGGTAGTCTAAAAAAATTCTATTTTTTTCCCCAGCCCTTTAGGGAGCTGTGATTATAAGGTAACATGCAAACTGAAATACAAAGGGCAAGAAGCCCCTGGGAGGAGAGAGGGAACACACAACTCTTTCCCTTTGCCCAGAACAAAGAGACTAGAAGATTTGGCTATCATAGAAACAGGTAAGAAAAAAAAATGTTAAAATGTTAACAAGTCCTTTGAGGCTGAGTGTGAACTAATAGGACAGTTCAGAATTCCCAGAATTCCAAACACAAGAAGAGTCTGTGCCCTTGGCAGAAGCTTTTGCACAGCCCTCCACTGAGTTCTGGAAGGAACCTTGGGGCCTGACTAGAAGACCTGAGGGAGACCACCTTGCTTGTGTGGGAATTTAGGAGCTGCCTACATATGAGGTTGGAACAGGAGAATCTAGAGAAAAATCCCATCTTACACTCTGCACTCTGCACAAGAATAAAGCAGTGGTCACCTGCCACTGGGGGACAATCAGGAAACCTGCCCACTCCTCCTGCCCTATGTTGACACAACCAGAAGAAGCCTTCTGACCCGGGGGAGGGGCAGGAAACCCACTCCCACTCACCCTGCACAGATACAACATAGAGGTTTTCACTGTTGGGCTGGAGCAGAAATGCTGACAGATCCCCATCTCTGAGGATCAAGCTCCTAAGTCCTGCCTAAACTGAGGCAGGAACAGGGAACTGAGAAGCCCTTAGCAGCAAGCGCCGAAAGCCTGCCTTAGGAGAGAGCAAGAATGCAGAGAAACAACCTCTCTACAGTACAGAAAGGACCCTCTGGAAAACTGCCAGTGGAGTGGGAATATTGAGAGAAACTTCTGGTAATTCAGGTCTCACACTAAACATAAAGTAGCAGCAGATTGAATTTAAAACTTGTGGTGCCTCTAGGCTTTTCCAAAATGTAGAGTAAAAATACTAAAGAAAAAATATGAGAGAAAAATTAAAGATACGGAGAATCGCTTCACCAGTTTCTGTCTCCATAAAGTGAGAATTTTTGAAAAAGAGAAGAGACGTGATTAAAGGAATAATGGATGATGACTTTCCAGTGCAGAAGCAAGTCAGGACTCTACCCATAGAGCCTTCCCAGTGCCTAGCAGGATCAGTGAAATTATGGTACTGGTTTCTGCCAATTCCATACCAATCAAACTAACCAAGTGTGAGTTGAAAGAAACCGACAAGAGAGTCTCAAATATGGTGGACATTCTGCCTACAGCCTGCCAAGTTTTCACTATAATGAGCACCATATACACTGGCAGCTGTTGCCAGCATTAAGAATCACAAAGTGGCCCCTCATCTGTCCTCTGGGAGAGGTTTTACTTTGTCAATTATTCTCCATGGCCCTCTCTGAGGTTCTGGAGTGGGGATTGGGTCTGTGGCCCTCACAGGACCCTCAGCTTTTGCAGCTCACTTCCTCCCCATGTGAGTTTGGATATATGAGGGTTGTTTTAGACCAGGGTTTCTCAACTGGTAAAGTAACATTTTTGGGCTGCCTAATTCTTTGTTGTGGGGAGATATCCTGTCTATTCTGGGATATTTAGCAGCAATCCTGGCTTCTGCCTACTAGTAGTGACAATCCCCCAGTAGTGACAAACAAAAATGTGTTCAGACATTTCCAAATGTTCCCTGGGAGGCAACATTGTTCCTTTTTGAGAACCTCTGTCTTAGGAGGTTAATAGCCTTTCCCAAGGGGTTTGCAGTTTCTTTGGCAATAAAATTCTTTCAAAAATATGTAAACTATTGATCTATTTGTTATCAGTCATTTTCAGACACTAGTAACCATGCAATAAACCCAAAGTTTATTCCTAGACATAATTTTCATGCTTGATTTCTTGACTACCCTGGGGCCAATAAGTTGGAGTGGGAAGGCAACACCTGAATCCTAATGAGCAACAGTGGATCAAAGACTCTTTCAATCTTAGACCCTGCAGTTTGTATTCTAGAAAAGAGTGGGCTTTTCCATTCCTTTGCGGCGTCCAATTTCTGGATTCTATTTTCTTTCATTTCTGCTTGCAAACTAGCCAATTCTTATCTAAACTCATCTCGTTCTTGTAATACCGTAGCCAGTAGCAGCCAGCACAGATGTTCAGTCTGACTCTTCCCAACCACTTCCTGGAAGTTTCAGGCTCAGCTGCATATGGTCTCTTTCAAAGTGGTCATAAATAACAGTTTACCGTAATTGCTCCCACTGTATTACAGGTCTTCATAGGGTTCCAGCCTTCAGTTTGATTTTGTGCAATCTGCCACCCAACCACTAAGTCACAAATTTTAGGATTTGTATTTCTGCACCAGTTCACACGAAGGTACTGGTTTCTGTATTAGTCAGTGTAGGTTAAATGCTCTAATAAACAGTTCCCAAATCCCAGTGGCTCGGCACAACATACCCTTATTTCTTGCTTATATCATATTTCAGTTTGAGTTAGTGTGAGTGGGATATGTGTTCCACTCCGTCACTCAAGGCACCCAGGATTCTTCCATCTTGTTGCTTTTTTCTCTCCCATGTTCTCAGAGTCTTCTGGTCTTCTCCATTTAGTTGGTGGATAAAAGAGAGAGGGCTGCATATAGGAGATATTTGTGCACCAATTCAAGTGGGCACATCACTTCTGTCCCTGTCCTATTAGCCACAGTTCTATCAGGATGTTCTTCTAACTACAAGGAGCCTAGAAATGTAATAGCTATGCACAAAGAAAAGGAGAACAGGAATACAGGAATGCTGGAAGCACTAGCAATTTCTGTCACTAAAGTTAGAGAAAAATAGAAATTCAGAGGGTTCTAAGACAAATAGATTTTAAAAGATTTTAATGGATTTAAACTCAACAAATTATTTGATTGAGAAGCTGGAAATCTTACTAATGTATGTTAGAAAGTATCTATTTATTTTCTCTCTAGATAGAAGCTGGAAATCTTACTAATGTATGTTAGAAAGTATATATTTTCTCTCTATATAGATAGATAGATCATAGATAGATATCCTTTCTCTTTATTTTCTCAATAAGAAAAAATAACAGAAGACTAACATAGGAACAAAATAGCCTAGGAAAAAATAACGTAACAATAAAAACAGGAACTTCAGGAGGGAAAAAATGACTGTACAAATTGATTATATTCCAAAAATAAAGCAAGTTATAATCTACATATTTCAAGGAGTTGATGGGATGAACAACAACAAAAACTCTTTGACTCTGATATTTGAAACCTGTCGTTTCTGTGGGACAAGTTTAGAGATACAGGAATATGCTGTCCTAAATCTGACCGCTCACAGGGAATAATGCTTACATAATGAAAATATAGTATATGAAATCATTTGCTTTAAAATGTTTGTACTTTACAGAAAAAAAATACAGAAGATTTATAGTTTTAAAATAGAATCTAAAGATTTTTCTATTTTGACAATGTAAAAGAATATTCTATATATGAATTCAGAAAACCAAAATGAACGAAGATACAGAAGTGTTCAGAATGATGAATATCCTGGTATTTGGACAGAGGAGAAATTACTACAGTTATAACTAAAAGAGAAGAACAGGGCCAATGGCACATATTCCAAACATTGTCACTCCTAATTGTTGTTACACTACTGTGAATATTATTATGTCTGGAAAAGTTTCCCAAAGATTCTTCTCTATAGTGTTTTGTTTATTGATAATTATCTGCTATTACTTGAATTTAGAAAATCCAGGACTATTGTGAAAAGTAGGCAATTTTTCCACCAATTACTGCTTTGTGTGAAAATGGGGCTAGTGACTGGGAGATAGTAATAGCATTAGATTAGAACTACCTTTGTGAAAGCCTCACTCTGTAGGGCTCCTTCTATAGTTCAGATAATGTATCCTGGTTATTAGGGGTCTGAGGCTTATCAAAAGAGATGGAATTAATCATGCTGGGTTGTTTGATATGTTTTGGAGAATGGACATGACTCCACTAAAATGAAAAAAGCAAAATAATTTTCTGAGGGCTTTTGAATGCTAAGGTTACCCTCCTGTTCCCCCTATCGTCCGTCTCCAGATTAAAGCTTGCAGCAATCATCAGATTTTAAAGTGATGGGGGGGGGATGGGTGGAGGCAGTCTGCACCTGGAAACCATTTTCTTGATTTGTGCTGGCTGGAGTCCTGGAGATACAACAGCAAGTATGCCTCTCTGGGATTTCTTTGAAATCTGGGCAGGATGATTTGTCTGAAGGGAGGAACTGGCAGATAGAGGGTGGGGAAAAATTCATTCCTGGTTGCCACATTGTTGTTCTGCAATGGAGGAACCGGCCTGATTTGGGTTTGAGTTGAAAGGAAATCAACAAGCAGCCTCAACTATGCAGGAATCTGCTGCCCTGAACTTGCCAATTTTTCAAACATAACTGGCTATTGTATGCACTGTAGGGGGTTGCCAACAGCAAGGCTCAGGCTTCTATGTTGAAGATCTTTCCAATAGCTGCACAAATTACAATGTGTTTTCATCTGCTTTAGCACAGTCAAAGAATGACAAATGATTACCTCTTCGCTTACATTACCTGAAAATGCACAGTAATAAATTTGCTTGTGAAATTCCCTGTGTTGTGTCATTAGGCATTCACATATTTGAAAGGTGTTTTTTTTTTTTTCTATTTGTACAAACTAGTAAGCTCCAAAATGTGAAATGTACTTTGCCCAAGAAGCAGGACAAAAATGCTACAGAATAAAAAAGATATTCTTAATTTATATGAACATTCTTCGTACAACTTTACGCAATATTCAGTGCTGAGTTTGGACCCCTCTGTTCCGATTCTCATGTAGTGCAAAGCTGTGCAGCCAATGTTTGAAGGCACCAACTACAGTAAGAATAACAACGTTTTTTGGAGTGCCTACTTCATGCTAGGAACTTTCTACACATTATCTCTAATCGTCATAGTAACACTGCTCAGGACAGTACTAATAATTGTAATTTAATGAGGAGACAATGACACGAGGAGAAGCTAATAGACTCCCCGAGGCTATGCAGCTAGTGAAGGGTTGCTCCCAGACTTCCCCTGTGGACACAGAGACATCAGACCTCATGCTCTTTTTTTAGAGATTTTATTTATTTATTTGACAGAGAGAGACAACGGCGAGAGAGGGAACACAAGCAGGGGGAGCGGGAGAGGGAGAAGCAGGCTTCCCGCCGAGCAGGGAGCCCGACGTGGGACTCGATCCCATGACCTGAGCCGAAGGCAGACGCCCAACGACTGAGCCACCCAGGTGCCCCTGGAGACCTCATGCTCTTTAGATCAGGCCTGTGTGTTATGCATCATTTTACAAATTCTCTCTTCCCTTTAGCAGAGCAATTTTTTGGAACTAAATGTCATGCTGTTGTTTTCCTACAAAAGAGGCTGAATGTCCTGGTGCTTGGATCCAGAAGACCAGGGTTTGAATTTTGACTGTACCACTTATGACTTTGTAACCTTGGGCAAGACTCTTACTTTGCAGGACACTGAGTCTCTCCATCTGCAAAATGGATACAATGAACATACCCACACTATAAGGTCACTGTGCAGATTAAAATACAGTAAGAAAAATTCAATTGCTCTACTAATGTAACTAGTATTTCTATACATTTAGAGGAAAACTCAATCCAAAGAAACATAACTAATAGTCAATATAAGCCAAAATTTCTTTATCATCTCTTCCCGTACAGTCCAACATGTACAGGCCTCTACATACTTTACCTTATTTCTCCTTTCTCTCAAATCTTCACAATTAAATATCTATTCATTAGAAAAACCCAAATTAATTCCTTTGTTGATACAATCACTGGCAGATTCATTCATTCATTCATTCATTTTTTAACATAATATTTATTGAGCAGCCACTGCATGCTAAACCTGGAGCTAGCCACTGGGAATATACGTATAAAAGACCCAGTTTCTGTCCTCAAGAAGTTTATTTTCTGGCGGGGAGTAGAAGAAAGCAACTGTTTATATTCCAGGGTCACATTTGCTATGGTGGGGTCTAAACAGTACACTATGTCAGTCCTACACCCAGATTGTCTGGCTCTCAAAAGCTGATACCTAAAATGAGATGTGATGGATGAGTGGGCGTAAATCAGGCAAAGAAGGTGAAGGAGAGGCAGAGGGCAACACAGAGGGAGAGAGCAGTGTGCACAAAGGCGCAGCACCATTAAAATGCAGGACACTCACCATTAACTGCAAGTAGTTCAGTGGTGAAAGCACAGGGCACAAAGACAAGTGACAGAAAGTCTAAAGAGGTGAGCTCAAGCTCCAGGGACCCAAATGATCAAGTCCACAGTTAATACGTTGTACTCAAAAGAGAATATGCTCTGGAGAAAATAGGTGAGCAAGGGTCAATTTGAGGGATATACAAATGCCTAGGGTTTTCTGAGTATTCTAATCAAGGAGCCATTCTAACTTGGTGAGTTGAATTGTAGCATGTCCAATGTCCATGCCATCAGCTGGAGAACAGTTAAATGTCAGCAAGTTTATAAAACAAGACATGCAGAGTTTAGTAAAAAGGCGATTAATAGAAGAAAACAGACATAGTGGGTCTCATAATAAATTTTTACTAATGAATGGACAATATTGCTGATTAGGCTAGCTAACATTAAGGAACTTTGCTAAAAGTTTATGTAATTTTTATGAGATAAGCTCTTCCAGCTTAAACGACGTTACCATGGCCTACCTACATCATGGAATAAGTACCACAGAAGAGGGGCCAGGGAGAGTAGTGACAAGAAATCGCCTTTCTCAAAACATTCATAGTCTCTTGTACCTGCCTAGTTGAAGCATCTCATTTCTCAAAGCTTGAATACACATAATTTCTGGCTCAAGGTGCATGAGGCCTTGATTTACCCAAAGTAAATGCTATTTGGGAGATCTGTCCTGTAAACATATTGCAATTAAAAGGAATCATTCCTCTGAAAATTTCCCTGTGGAACAAGCTTCCCAGCCTAAGCCTAAATTTGCTCACTTATAATTCAGTTGTGTCTTTCAGGGATTGAGATGAGGACAGGTCACTAAAAGTAAAAATTGAGAGAACTGTTTGCATAAACATTTTCTTGATGCATTGGGAACACAAGGTGGCACTGATTTGGCACTTAAGAGACAAGTAAGCTGATATTTAGAGTTTTTACCATGTGCCATGTACTGTCCCAAGCATATTTTAAATCACTGAATCCTCTCAGCAACCTTATGAAATAAATATTGTTTTTATTTATAACATTTTAAGTTAATTGCAACATAGATTAAGAAACTTGTCTGAGGTCACCCAGCAAGTAAGCAGGAGAGCTGGGATTTGAACCTTGTCACTCAGCCTCCAAAGCCTACGCTGTTAACCATCGTGCAACTTAAGGGGGATAGGGAGGAGTTCTTTGTGAGTCGATCCACAAGGATCCCAGGGCATGGTCGTCATTTGCATTTGTGTACCTCTTGTGGCTTTGCACAATGAGAAACTTTGTACTGAAGTATCAGAGATGCATGACTTCAACAGCCATCAACTTGGGCCAGGGGAAGCAACACTGGAGTTGGAGGGTGAGGGAATTTGAGGGAGCCACAGGGTTCATCACAGACAGTAACAATGGGCACCGGAGGAGGAGAGTAGAAAAGTCAAGTAAATCCTGTAGCAGTTGAGCGTGGTGTTCATGAGTCCACATGAGAACCCCCTTCCCTCCACCCCTGAGACATACGAGAGATAGCAAAGGGAGTCTCTCCCCATGGAAGGGGGACAAGAGTCAGGAGATATTGTTCATGAAAACATGGCATGATCCAACTTTGGGTGTGGCCTGAGAAACACAGGATATGTTTGTAATTATTAATTGTAATTAATACTAGTGTACAAAAATTCCCAAATGATCTCATGTAGCTCACTTCAACTATAAACAATAAAAAGAAGTGCAGTGAAGTTGTGAGATGATCCAAGTTCCAGTGGAACTTGGTCAGAAGCTCTCACAAGTCTCAACTTCCTTATATCCCAGTGTAATAAATGGGAATTTTTGACATGTGGGAATATAGCAGTTATTCTCTAGCTTGTAAAGATTAATGTTAAGAACCTCAGGAATAACAGATCAATAACATCCCAGCTAATGACTCAGACCTATATATGAAATCTGATTTTTAACCATGGATGTCCTATAACTTCCTTTCAGCATTATTTTGCAACGCTAGTGTGACCAAGAAGGCCGTATGCCAAACCAACATTTCCACCATAAGTGGGGATTTAGAGGTTATACACAAATGAGATAGGTGATTCCATTTCAACTAAATGGAATGTAATAGTGCATGATGCTGTAGAACTGGTCTAACAAAGGAAATCAAGCTTGGCAAATCATCCCAGAAATAGAATTTTAAAATAAAGGTCTAAATTCTTCAAAATAAAAATAATTTTAATTTATCCTACATGGTGTTTTTCATATAACACAATATTGTAGAAAACAAAAAAATGACACATAATACCTGTGAACTCATAAATGTACAAAGCCATTTTCCTAGAAGAACAATAATAACTGGAACAAGCTTAAAGAATTCTCTTTATTCAGTATTCTCAGATGGCTAGCTACCCTACAAAGTCCTACTTAACCTGTTTCTGGGGGTCAGAGACTTTATATCTTTTACCAGTCAGGTTGAGGAAACATTCTACCACCACACTCTTACTTGCATTTTTCTACAGGCTTAAGAACTTCTTGGTTCAGTAACTAACTTCCTCTTTGCAATGATTATATTGGTGTAATCATAACCAAACCTCTTTTCTTTTTAATTCCTCATCCTGAAATTTATTTCTATCTTGCATTGTTACTTGCTATGCAGAGATGTAAAATACATCTCCATGAGTCAACAGTAGCATCATAAATACTCTATTATGGGACACTAATGAAAGGCACCGCCGAGGTACCCATTGCGCTAGCTTAGCAGAGGGTGCATAAAAGAGTAATAAATCAGTGGCTGTTAACAGCTGATTTGTAGTACTCAACATGTAAAATATGGTCTGTGTCAGATATATAGTTGCAGATCTCCTAATCTACCGGTAAACTGACACACATATAAAATAACCAGTATATTAACATCAGACTGTGCCCACTTGCCTTTATGTTCTCTGACCTCTCTATGTGCAGACAACAGCTGAAACAAGAAAGCTACATTTGGCTGAGTAATATCCCTCCCACATGGCCCTTGGAAAATGTAAGTGAACAGGTTCAGGATGGAGATGGCTGCAAAGTATTCAGAATAATGGTGGCTATGGCCATTCACCCCCCAAACAGCCATTTGTTATTCTAACAACAGACTCCTTGCTTAGAAAATCAGCTAAATGATCACTTAGACAATGCTGAGTTCTGTGGATCAATAGATACATGGTTAGAGCTATGTTGATTCCCTCTGGATCCCTTACTGAATACATATTTATTCCATATTCAGCCCCCATTTCCTACAAATCACAGCCAAAACAGTCTTTCAGGGCCTGGCATTTCACAGAAAGAGAGTCTCTTTGGGAACCTAAAGAATAAGACTCAGTGGAGAATTTAGCCTCTGGCTGCTTTATAAAACAAATACTTCAACAAAACCATTTACATAATGAAACTGTATCACCCATAAGAGATTTAGGAAATTATATCAAATGAAGCTGAACTACAATTTAAGGTTATGTTTTATGGGGTAGATAACATAGTTTTATACTTTGTTCTTTTTTTTTTTTTTTTTGGAAAAAAAAAATTTTTTCTTTCAAATTTAGAATGGAGAACACTCATTGGAAAACAACAGCTGTTTGCTCTTGCATGTATACCAATTTTTATAATTTATCTGAAGCAGCTTTTAAAATTTGTGGCACTTTTTTCATTCTTTAATCTTGTCACTCACGTTCTTGGTTAATAAGTCTGTAGATGATTGGAGCCTAAGGGACACCCATTATTACAAAACAAAGGAGGCATCCGAGAATCACTCTGAACTTCTCCCCTTAAAACTGAGCTATTCTTACTTACTTGAAGCATAGATTTATGTTGTCACACACTTAACTATGCCCTGCCAGAAAAAGGCAGTTCTGCACTCATAAACTCTACTATGCATTTGCTGGCACTTGTGCTAGATTCCAGAACCTTTGGATATTATTCAGTTTGTTCCTTTTTGGAGACTGCCAAAGGAATGTTTTGACATAATTCAAGAAAGGCAGTCAGAAATTTGCATTCTGAGTTTTCTGCAAATCATAATGTAATGTCCTCTGGGCTCCCTGGGTCCTATTCTTAGTTTTTTAACATGGTCCCTTGATAAACAGGAAATTTCTTGTGAGGTTGGAAAACTCAGATTAAAATAAAAGAATAATAGAGTTTTAAATCTTAATGAATAACATAATGAATACTCTGATGTCCAATAAACATTTTAATTAATTGTTTTCATTCTTATTTTCTAAGAAGCTCTTGCATTTCCAGATTCCTAAGTGGTTTTGGACCATGCTCCCTCAACATCATAGCTGTCACCATTGAACATTTATTGAGTACAAGGCACCATAATTACTTGAGTTCTGAAACTAATCACGGACCATTTTATGGAAATGAATAACCATACCTAATTAGCACGTAGTCACCTCTCCCTGCTCCCAAACTGAACCACCTGCTCTGGGCTGCTGAAAGGTCTCAGAGAGTTTTTAATCCTTGTTTTCTGGGTAAGAGGATGACTAGGGGTAGTTGATTGTTTAAAAAAATGTTGATGTCATATTATTAACTGCATTTGATAATTATAGCCAGCAATGTCAGTGGGCCATGCCTGGGAAGAATTTGGGGCTAGTGTCAAATATGATGAATAGAGGAAGGAAATACAACTTTTCCTGATACTTTCAATAGCTTTAGAATTTCAATTCACTCTGAGGTATTTCTCTGATTACTCTGATATCCCAATTAACAAACTGTAGGTGGGCTCTAGGTGTGGACCTATCATCATGATTGTACAGGAAGGATAGGCTGGGTTATGCTGTCATAAAAAAGTAAACCAAAAATCTCTGTGACCTGGCACAACAAAGGCTTATTTCTTGCTCAGGGCAATTCTAATGCAGGTCAGATGACTTCCCAAGGAAGCCGTCCTCCATGCAGTGTCTTAGGGATCCAGGCTGTTTCAATTTGCAAACCTGCCATATCAACATGCAATTTCCAGATCACTGCAGTATGGGAAGAAAGAAGTGAAGAGGCTCCCACCAGTTCTTAAATGCTTTGGCCCAGACTTGACAATGGTCTTAACAAACCATTGGTTAGAAATATTCATGTGCCCTAACTGCAAAGGGTCTGTGAAATGTGGGGGAGCACATGGATATTTGGTGAACAGTAAACATCTCTGTCACAGTGATCTAAAGCATGTCATGGTTTATGGTATGTCATAAAACTAAGAGGTAGATATTACTGTTAATCTAACATTAGAGATGATAAAAATTGAAGCACAGAAATGTAAGTAACCTTTCCAAAGTCACAGAGTGGTTCAGTTAGGGATTAAGTCCAGGTAATTTGGCTCCATAACCCACAATTCTAGCCATGACAGTGTGCCATTTGCACAGGGTCATTATTAATTTTCTGTGGCTTTGGCAAACCATTAGATTTTTCTTAGTTGTGTCATTTGCAAATTAGGGAAAAGGATATCTATCCAATGGACTTTTTTTTAAATCACAAATAAAGACATATTGTGCAAATGGAATTTTTACCATTTTTGAAGTACATCAGATGCCAAGGATGTTGTATTTTTTATCTACTATAATCCCCATAATAGCCCAGTAATGATGAGGATGATAATGATGATGATGATTAGGATGATATCTGACACTTACTGAAAACTTAATACTATGCTCTGTACTAAGCATTTAACATAAACTATTCCATTGAATCTTCATTAAAATACCATGGTCAATTTTATACTCTCTTTACAAGCAAAGAAAAGGATGTTCAGAAGATGTCACATAATTTTACCGAGGCCAATTAAGTGACAGAGCTGGGACTCAAAAACCTGCCCTCATTTCTACTACACTGCTCTGTACCCTACTGAATAAGTTATTTAAGAAGTATTTAAAAAATAAAAACACTATGTCAAGTCAAATTATTATTACTCATTAATTTTTTTTATCTGTGGTAAAATTTCTGTTTTTACTTTATCACTCTAACATTCTTCCCTCACATGTATTGCCTCAAACTCCGTTGTTGTTTTTTTTTTTTTTTTTGGATGAATAAATGACAGGAGTAGAAATTTCTTAAAGATTGTGACTGGCTCTTTGCTTAGCCTATAGTCCCCACAGCATGCCTCACAGTTTCAGGAGTTTAATAAATGTTAGAGTTAAATTTAAATTCTGAGTAGAAATATGAAGTTTTGGTAATCATATTATGCAGTTCCAGGTGTAAGCCTTAGCTGCTCTCTTTTCCTAGTCTGTTTTTAAGAACAGGACGGTTCTTTTGCTCATCATTTTCTCATTCCTTAAAAAATCCTATTAGTATGCATATCTCTGGTACTATTATGGCTCCTTGACAAGACTCATATTGCTTTCTATTAAACACACACTCTTTATATTCTTAAAGGATATCTTTTGTATTCTCTATTTTCTATTTCCCTTCATCTAGAAAAATAATAGTGTTAATTATTAGTAGGTGACAATCCCAGTTGCCACCAAGTTATGACAGCTTTTATAATTCAGATTAGCAGAAGCAGAAAGAGTAACAAGTATATTTTAAGAACCATGTCTGTGGTTAACAATGATCTCTATGAGAATTGGCTTTTTGGTTTGTTTTATTATGAGACATTAAGTAGACTATGAGCTAGAAGAACTCTTCCTTCATTGTGAGTCCTCTGACCTTAACTTCTGAGATGAAACTGGGTTTTTGTTGTTGTTGTTGTTGTTTTATGAAAACAAATTCCATAACCTAGGACTCACTAGACTCCCTCAGGGTCACGACTGAGTCTCATCCTTGTCTCAATCCATGCCGTATCACAGGAACTTGTGAGCCTGAAAGATGTCTAATAAATATGTGTTCAAGCCTCCAAGTTCCTAGAATAAAAGAGTTCTGGGCAAATCCATACAGTAATGGAAACTTTCTGTCTCTCCCTTCTTTCCTCCTTCCCTCCCTTCACCTCCCCCTTCCCTGTCCCCCCTCCCTTCCTTTCTCTTCCCCTTTCCCCTCCCTTCCTCTTCCCTCTCCCTCCTGCCCTCTCCCGCCTCCCTCCCAGCTAGCCTCCTCTTTAGAATTCTCTCACTTCAGTTTTTTCTGTTACTGTCAAGACACACCCTCATCCAAGTACAAACTCTAACTTTTTAACTATTTGGCTCAACTTCCTTGAATTTCGTAGCTCTGTCCCAAGTCCTTTCCACTCTGTTCCTGGATCTACACAATAAAAAAAATAATAATGATAATAATTTAAAAAATAAAAATTTAAAAATCTTCTTTTTCCTCCCATTGCTAGGAATCCTGTATCTGCTTCCTCCTCCCTCAGTAAGTAGCTTTCTCCTTCCCTTCTCTACAGCCTCAGATAAGCCTTTCCTTTGGGAATGGAAATTACTGCTTTATAAACACGGATCTGTATCTTCTTGCCTGAAGTAACAGGTCTTCTTTGGGTCTTTTCTCCATTGTTCTCACAAAAACAATTAACTGTATAGAAAATTGAGACTCTTGTGGCAAAAGTTCAAGGGAAGTTATTAGAGCAAAGTGAATGAGGAAAGGAAGACATAAACATTCCAGATTCTGAAATGACCTTAAACACATATTGATGGGGGCGCCTGGGTGGCTCAGTCATTAAGCATCTGCCTTCAGCTCAGGTCATGATCCCAGGGTCCTGGGATTGAGCCCAGCATCGGGCTTCCTGCTCCACGGGAGGCCTGCTTCTCCCTCTCCCACTTCCCCTTCTTGTGTTCCCTCTCTCGCTGTGTCTCTCTCTGTCAAATAAATAAATAAAATATTAAAAAAAAAAAAACACATACTGATGAAAAATACTGAAACATTTGTCTAATTCCATCCACATTACAAACCAGCCCAGGTTAACCAGTTGCCTAGCTTTTAACTTTGTCTCCCCTCAGTTTATGCCTGAACATATTTTGCATTTTTGGGATCCTTTATTGTCTGTCTTATATCCTCGGTATTTATTTATGCAAAAGGCCATTGCATCACAGTATGATAAAAACAGTTGCATGCTCACTGACTTCTTTTAAGTTTAACATTAAGAGAGAGTATTTTTTTCTTATACTTATTACATGTTGAAATTTACTTAGCAATATACAAAATTATGAGAGTTCATGAGTCTGAGGATCTATTTTCCTCGCTTCCAGAATAAAAATAATTCCATTTTTTATCCTTATCTTTTTAATTGTATTATAGTTTATCTAGGGTTTTTCCTTCCTTTCTTCACATACTTTTATTTTTCCTTGACAGTCACGTTCTATGCCTAGAGCTGTGTTCGTAGGCAAGGAAGGACTCCTTTTTATAATTATTCCTGAAATAACTCTCAGAGATGCTGAACATGCATCTCTTTTAATCATTCATTCATTCATTCATTCATTCAACAAATATATGTTCACTACCACCTGCCAGGTTCTACTGCAGACACTGGGAACAAAATAGTCCCTGCCTTACTATAAATTAATAAAGGAGAATAGACAATAAACACACAAGCAAATATACAGTATGAAAAATATAGAGGGTGAAATGAATTATGGAGGGAAAACATGTGGGAGAGTGGACTAAGAATGCCAGGATGAAAACATACATACTTTTTAAATTTTTTATTGTTATATTAATCACCATACATCATTAGTTTTAGATGTAGTGTTCCATGATTCATTGTTTGTGCATAACACCCAGTGCTCCAAAAACATACATATTTTTATGGGGTCATCAGGGAAGGTCAATTAGAAGACCAACAGACAACTATCACATGAGTCCCACCCAACTTTCTCTAATTCTTATCGAAATTAGAAGAACTGAAGGGAAGGGAGGTGAAAACCATTAAATTCCTAGTTTTCCCCCAAGAATGTCCTAATCTTATCAACATTTTGAAAAGAGCCCATGGATTATGTCTCTCTATCCGCCCGCCCACTCATCTATCCACCCACCCATCCATCCACCTATCCTAGCCAGTCATTGACAATTTTGACCAGAGAGTCACAGCCAAAAATGAACTCAGAGGGCATGGGAATAGAAGAAACTTGCCGGTCCATTTTCAGAAGGTCATTAATTACTTAGTCAATTATTCAAATTTTGTTTAGCCTTACCATGTACCAGGCACTTCTAGAATCTGAAGATGTGAGATTGACAGGCTCCTGGCCCTCAAAGAGCTTACATTCTAAGTTTTCAAATCAGACAACACAGCTCCCTACAGTAAGATCTCACCATTTGCCTGTGCAATTGCTCTAAGCTGGTGGATGCTTGGAACACATAACGACGGGATTGCTGTTTAATGATATGTTTTACTTAATCCACTATATTCAAAATATTATCATTTTGACATATAATAAAAATTGACATATTTCACATTCTATTTTTATACTAAGTCTTTAAAACCCCATGTGTATGGGGTTGTTCCACCTGTTTATTATTCACCCATTGTTTAGGAATGTTCTTTTCCCGCCTGGTGGTCAGCTTCACCAGTCATTCTCTCTTTTGCTTATGACTCCTAACCTTAACACTTAAAGCAATGTCTTCCCTTTCACAGCCTGGAAACTGTTACAATGAGATCCCTTACCTATGTTTACTCAAAATACCTTGCATGTAGACTTTCACTGGCCTGATCTGGCCTCTAGAACTTTGTTATTCCAGTTGCCCTGTTATCTAGGAATTCCCACACCTCATGTACAAGAAACTGTCATGGGGATCAGGTCATAAACAGGGAAGCAAGTGTAGAAGGTTAAACAATCTGTGTGTTTCTATATATTTCCTATCCTGTGCTTTCTAACTGATATACTGAGGCTAATTTATTTTCCCTTAGCCCACCACAAAGCAGAAACAAAGACTCATTTGCATAAGTTTAGGGTGGGAAAACTCACATACACATTTATAAAACAGTAATTTTCATTCCCAAAGACAAGGCAAATCTAGGGCTGGAGGAAGGGGAGGGTAAAGTCACTCACCCTAGAGAGGAGGGAAGAGATACAACAGGATTCTTAACAATGAGAGAAAAGGAAGCATTTTTTTATTACATAGATCAGGGAACTGAATGGAAAGGACCCAGGATTCAACTATTCATCTATGTGGAGCCAGCCCTCACTATGTCATTTCCTGTGATCCACCACTGCCAAACAGTCTTGGATATTTGGGAGCTCCTAAGGGTGAGGAACTCGGATAATCTGGGTGGGAATGAAGAGAGTAAGAGAAGCCCATGGTATAAGAGAATGGAGAGAGTACCCTATGAGCAAGGTAGAATCAAGGAGCGCCATTTTGGAATGTACCAATGAGCCAGTGCAATGGTGAATGCCTCATCACTGTTAAGCAACCAGTAGATAGAAATCCAGACAAGCAAACTTTGGGTAAAGGCCAGGGAAGTTCATCGGTGAATTTTAGGGATGTGAGAATACATAAGAAGACTCCACTGTTGGAGGAATTTGGGTGCCTAGCAAAGAAACAAGACAGATACAGATCTGGGGCTAGGGGGTGAATCTCAGTATATCAGTTAATATATTTTGGCCGTAAATGAGAGTGTTCCCTAACAATGACTTCAAACATTTTGGCATTTACTTTTTACTTGTCATAAAGTCTGGAAATAGGCAGTGCCAAAGAGGGCTTGGAGATGAAGCCCTGAGTATCTCTCCCCTCTGCCAGCCTCCTCTTATTAGCTTTTGTACTCTGGTTTGTTGTCTCAGGGTCTCAGATTGGTTGGTTAAGCTCCAGAAAAACATTCTAGTCACACAAGCTCATACATGGTCTGAGAGTGAAAGAATGGAGAACAGGCCAATGTCTTGTTTCTATGAGCCTCTGTCTTTTAAACATGGAAGAAAAATATTTCTGAGACACTCCCAGGAGATTTGCCTCACATCTTATTGGCCAGAATTAAGTCATATATCCACCCCTAGCTAGAGGGAAAATTGGAAACATTTAGGTGCCAAGGGACAGAGGGATTTGGAATTGTTGTTGAGCAACACTCAGCCACCTGAAGTGAAGCACAGGGTCAGGGCAAGGGCCAAGTAGGAACCTGACTTAATCTCAAATCCACGAAACTGACCATGGACCTCTTTAAATTTTATTTTATTTTTTTTTGCCTGGAGACCAGTTCTAGGCTGAGATCAAACCTAGGAGTGTGGTGGTTAGATGTCCTTGTGTGGGGAAAAAGGGGAAGACCAGTGACATCATCACAGGTGACAGGACCAATTTTGAGAACATTTCAATACCAAGTAGAAGATTTTTTACTTTATTATGTGGATAAGGAGGATCTATTATAAGTTTTTGAGCAAAGGCATGGCAATAAGAAATTTTAAACCGGCGGCAATGTGCAGCCTGGGTGTGTGTGGAGGTCAATCAATGCTGTCTCCACTGCACACTCAAAATAAGAGAGCAAAATCAGCATGATGTAGACTATAGAGTCTACACAATAACCCCAGAGGAGAGTTAAGAGTGGCAGGGAAGAGTGTGAGAAACAGGAGTAATATGAAGCTTTCAGACTGGAGAACTTTTAGGTCACTAAATTTAAAGGTTGGCCAGTTATAAGAAGCACTTTCCATATAAAAATTAAATAGTTAAAAAAGATTCAAAATGATAATTTTTCAATTCAAAAAGTGATATCACAAAGGAGCATAAATACATTAATGGAAAAGTTGAAGCTCTGAAATTTGGTAAAAGAAAATGTCTCAAATTTGTATTATAAAGATAAAAATAGTAATAAAATCAAGAAATCATTTTTAAAAATCATATTTCATTTTTAAGCTGAGTGGCTCTTCATTCTCAAGAATAACCACAAGAGAAAAGTTATAAAGGCATAGCTGATGTATATTTTTATGGTTTTGCCCTCTCTGTCTTCAGGTAGAAAAAAATTAAGCTTAATTATTCTATAATCATTAGAGTTTTCTCAGTCCTATTGCTCTTTGGCCTTATAGCAGAATCTCCCTGGATAGCTTAATATTCTCTACCATTTAAAATCAAATTTCCCACATTGCTTCTATTTTAAAAGGTCACATAGCCATAGATATAATCACTGGATTTAAAAACCTTCAGCTTCGATGTTAAAAATATACTGCTTTTATTTTCTAATGAGATAAGTTCAGATGGTCCCAAGCAATATTTTTAAACTGTCACTTAATCCTTTACAGCTAATAAGCTGTTCTACAAGATCACAGCTATTATTCACAAGGTTGTGTAATTTATCTTAGAAAAAAAAATTTCCGTATAATTGATATCAACAAAATGCAGGAGTCTTTAATATTATGATAAATTAATATCAATCTTTAAAAAATATTGACTTGGGGTGCTTGGGTAGCTCAGTCGGTAGGCGTCTGCTTTCGGCTCAGGTCATGACCCTGGGGTGCAGGGATCCAGCCCCACATCGGGCTTCCTGCTCAGCGGGAAGCCTGCTTCTCCCTCTCCCCCTGTTTGTGTTCCCTCTCTTGCTGTGTCTCTGTCAAATAAATAAATAAAATCTTTAAAAATATATATAAAATAAAAATAAAAAAAATATCGATTTATTATGGTATACAAACCAAAGTTTAAAAAGATGCATACCAGTTTGCCTTTAAGCAAAGCAAATAAATATTTCTGAAGAGCCAAAGCCCATTTATCCTATTTGTTTTAACTGTTTATTGCTCTTGATCAAAGACCATCACCTGATGTTTGGTGTAAGGAGCTGAGCATAAGGTGATGTTTAGAAGAACTGGCAGAACAGTGATTTTTCTAAGCATGAAGATATGTAACAAATAGTACCTAATAAGAATTATCACAACACTGTACTGTGTAAGTTTAGTAAGTTAAATTTTGCTGATTTTTTAAACAGATTAAAAAATGGTAGCTGCTAAATATTAAATATATATATTTGTACAAAAGACTGAGCAACATCTTTCTAGAAAGTTATTTACATTTTCTAAGTGTTACCCCAATGGCTATTAGGTCCAGAGACTGTGGGATAAAATTGATATGAAAGACACGGGGTTCAAATATTTGTAAAATCCTAGCTGGGTTAGGAGAGCCCTGAATTGTGGCTAACGTATGGTCTAACAAAGTAGTCTTTGAGCTTGGGAAATTATGATTGCCATCGAAGATTGATTCCTCTAATCACTTCAAAAAATTTCCAACAAACTAAAAAAAAAAACAAAAACGAAAAAAAGTTTGTTTTTTTTTTTTTTTTTCACCCAACCTATAGTCTAGAAGAACATTTTGGTTGACTTTCCAGTTGTGAAGGTTAATGACTATGTATCATACCAAACAAAAGACCTGTTTGGCTTCAGGAGTCAAAGATGGTTGACTTGACTCAGCTGTGGGTGAGTTTTGACCTGTATTTGTTCATCCTTTCTTGGATTCACATATACAGAGTTAACGGGGATGCTTGGTAGAGCCCAAGCAGTCACATAGCTCTGTCCCCAGTACAGAGACTGAGTTATTTAGCCTTAAGTTCACCCAGGATAACCTTTGGCCAAGGAATATCAATACCCAGCAGAATTTTCTAACCTGGTTGTCTCATCACTGCAGACACAGGACTATAATTCTAAGCCCTGGGTGCCATTTTACTCAGCTTCCTTTGTCTTGCCCAAGTCTATAAGGCAAAGGATTTACTCATGTTCCATCACCCCACCGTTTTTCTTCCCAAGGTGTAATTATTATTGACGGTAATAATAATCAGTCTTTATAGTTCTGTGGTCGAACCAGGCATTTTGACGGGTAAGTTTCAGGGGGATCTCAATGTTGCCTAGACCTCATGAAATGAAGCACTCTGCCTAAAGAGGGTTTTACTTTTCTCCAGTCCAGAACGGCAATACCAGAAGATTGTTAGGAAATCATTTTGTAAGATTTTCTGTTTTGCAGTGAGCTTATGCCACCCTAACTCCCCATTTCGGGGAGGATGAAATCTAGGAGCTGCAAATTAGACAGTATATACCCCAGTTAGCAGCATACAAGCACTGGGTGTGAGGCCTTCTCGAGGCCAGCCTCTCTGTTTACACACAAGAAAACAGAGGCCCTGAGAGTTGCAGCCATTTAACAGAGGACACAAACTAGTAGTAAGCCAAGGGGCACAAACTAGGGCCTTCTAACCCCCAGTACAATAGATTTCACATAGTTCCTCCTGGTCTCTTCCTGTACCACTATCACATAAATTAACTTTTTGGGGGGCGCCTGGGTGGCTCAGTCGTTAAGTGTCTGCCTTCAGCTCGGGTCATGGTCCCAGGGTCCTGGGATCGAGCCCCGCATCGGGCTCCCTGCTCGGCCAGGAGCCTGCTTCTCCCTTTTCCACTCCCCCTGCTTGTGTTCCCTCTCTAGCTGTCTCTCTCTCTGTGTCAAATAAATAAATCTTTAAAAAAAAAAATTAACTTTTTGGGACTTGATATAAAAAAGACAATTTTGACTATTGTTGTGCAACTATTAAGTCAACTCTCGCGGGTGTAGTTAATCAGAATCCGAGGAGACATTGCAATTTTGACAATGCAGGCAGGAAAGATCACCTGCTTAGGGGTAGGGAGAACATCACCACTGAAGGCAGGGATACAGCAGGTACAACAGACCAACATTCCAATTTGCCCTTTCCTCTCATTCTCATCTTCCTTAGAGGGGAAAGAGGACATAAGAAAGAGAACAGTACAGCCCACGTTCTAGATCACTGTTGGAGGAAAAAAATATCAAAGTTCATACCTATGGGATCTGAGAAAGAAATAGTTATACAAACCACATTAGGGAGAGTTTTTACCAGAATAAGTTAAAGTAGTACAGACATGACCACTTTAAGAACCCCAAGCATATTAACTTTCCTAGTTTGCACATAATGATAGCTAACAGCCGACACTTACTGGATGCTTACCATATTATTGCCAACAGTCTAAGTGTTGTACACTTATTAATTATTTTAATCCTCACTACCCTATGGGGTAGGGTCTATTATTACTTGTACATTAGAAGAAATTGAAGCCCATTGGGGTTAAACAATTTGTCTAGGCTACCCAGATAAGTGGCAAAGCCATAGCAGGTTGGCTCAGGGCACATACTGTTAACTTGCACAGCGTATGTTTACATCCTAGAGGCCCCCTGGCAAACTTGTACCCCTATCGACAGCGATCCTTCCTTCATTATCTCTGGTATTTAGGGGTATTTTCTTATTTAAAGCCAATTCCTTCATTTTAACTCTTGACTCCACCCCCGTTTTTCTTCTTTAGGGACTTACGTGCCAATCACTCCCTCCTTTACACCAGGTATCTTCAAGCCCTTCCGTTCTACTAGATCATCTCTCTGTTTTACCAACCCCCATAATCTCTCTACCTTTATAATTCCATCTTTGTAAAGCAGTATTTTTTTTTTTTACTTAATGCCTCCACTTTGTTATCTTTTTCCCCTCTCCCTGCAAACCATCACACCTATCATCTGCCCTAGCCTGACCCCCTCTTTTACACACTATTCTAGTGACACAATTTCATCACTGATTTCACTACCATTGAGTTCCTGAAGGTTAAATCTAGTGGATTAGCCGGCATTTTTATCTCTGTTCCACCAAACATTCTTATTCCCTTACTTTGTGAAGCTCAATGTTCCTCCCATACCTAAGAATATTCCCCTTTCCTTATTTTTTACCCATTCTTATTTAGCTTCTCCTTAAATAATGACTTCTTCAGCATTCTGTTCTTTGTTTTTTGTTTCCTTGCTCTGGGAGAGCTCCTCAGGAATTCTCACACAGACCTATGATTCTAACCCCCACCTCCATGCCATCTACTCCTGAGTCTATAGGTCTAATTCTAGAGCTCTTCTCCTTCAATTCTGATTTCTTTAAATATCTTCATTTGGACCTTATTTTATAAGTTATAGGGATCCAGTGACTAGCTTCAAGCAGGATAGCAGTATGATCAGATGTTTATTTTATAAAGAAAGAAAACACTTAGGAAGCAACATGAAGCCTGAGTTGGGACTCTTGGTCAGATCACTTACAAAGATATAAAATGATGCTGAGATCATGACCCGCTGAATTAGAACACTTTGGGTGGAGAAAAAGGATGTGTGAAATATCTCAGACACAAATAGACTAAATTTGGTAATTGACTGAATATGCATATAAGAAGAGAGTGCTTAGGGGTGACTTCTGGATTTGACTTAAGTAATCATATGAATGGTGATGCCATCAAACAAGAGCGGAATACAAACATAAGAACAAGTCTGAAAGGAGAAATAATAAATGTAGTTGTAAGACTGAGTCTTTTCTTCTTCTCTGCCCACCATTCTAAACCTACATTATTATATTTACTTTAGCATATATGGGTTCCAGGTTCATCCTTATATCTGCTGGATAGAAACCACATAACTCCCTTACAAAGCTGGAATGGAAACAGTCTAAGAAAAGCAAAAGCAGAAAAAATTAGCTGCTACTCCAGGAGGAATTCTCTACGTTAAAGCAAACTCTTTGGTCCCAGAGCAAATGAATTTCTAGCTACTTGCTCAGTGCAAAGTATCTCTCTGATGCAAAGGCTTCTTTTCCCGTTTGCCCAGTCCCCCAATGCCTGTATCAATTTTAATCATTAACCTTTGTTCCCCCTTGCTCACTAAACTCCCTTTTAGTACCTGTTTGTACCTTCAAAAAGCAACTCTTGGTACCGTCAATCTATTTTTGGATATTGTTAATCACTTTAGTGCTTTATTTTAAGGGGCTATGGTCTTTATTTCTTTTCATCTATTCCCTTCAGTATTCTTCCACACAGCCGATACTGGCTCAGCTCCCAGTCCCAAAGTGGGACTTTACACTTTGTTTTTCACAGATACAAGGAAGCTTGGGCCAACTGTTCCTTGCTTTAGTTTGGTAATCCCTTTATAAGTCATATATGTGCACGTCAACAATGTTCTAAACCTGGCTAGTGTTCACATCGTTATTACAATACTAATGCCCTAAAAAACCAAGCGTAACTAGTGTTACATATGACTAAGACAGACGTTATTTATTGAAATATTGAACAAACTCCCTGTGGCTTTATAATGCATATGACAAGCCATTCTTTGGCTTTTAATTGTGTCACAGGTATGGAACAAAGAAGCAGACTTGGGAACAGAATAAATCTTAACTCTACATAAAAGCAGAGTCCACTGGAATTCCATCAAATTTCTGAACCTCATGTAATTTCCCTGTGCCATGGCCCATTGCTTTATATGAGGAAACTATTCCTCTCTTCTCAAATACATATGTCTGAGAGGAGGGCATAGTGGGTAAGGAATACGCATTGACCTTCATGAGTTTACTCCTGAGTTTGTTCATTTATCCTCAGGGTTTGGCTAATGGTAGTGCTTACAGCACGCTGTGAAATGGGGTGGAGACAGAAGAATACAGTAACACCAACAACACTAAACAAACTTGCAGTTTGACAAGGGTGGGTATTAGATTTCATATGTATCTGTAAATCTGATTGATAAACCCCTGCCACACCAGCTACCAAGTCTGAATTCCATTCTCTGGTTTCTCTTCTTCAACATTTTAATTTGATATAATCTTGATAGAAACATTTGGGAGCTGGAAGACCATACAATTGATCTTCACAGGGTCCCAAAGCTCCCAATGGAAAGGAAACATAATTTAATGTTTCTCTAAAAAAATGACCTACGAAATTATTTTTATAAACCTTTGGGTACAATCCTCAGGAAACAGAAAATTACTTTCCTGAATAAAATGTTTAAAA
The DNA here is from genome assembly GCF_002201575.2 of Neomonachus schauinslandi. NCBI lineage: Eukaryota > Metazoa > Chordata > Mammalia > Carnivora > Phocidae > Neomonachus > Neomonachus schauinslandi. Next base: position 32,234,460 of record NC_058405.1, on the reverse strand, counting down.
TTCTTTGTTTAAAAGGTATTTTATGAATGAATTCTATTTCTTTAATATCTATTTAAATAAGAACAAATGGTTATTACTTTCTTCATCATGAAGTGAAAGCAATTCAAATCTACAGTACATGAATATGAGCTTAAACATACTACTTTCTAGCACTTTCATGTTACTACTTCTGACACGTTGAAAAAGCACTTCACCTCGCTCAAAATCACAGCTCATTTACTAAAAATCTCCTTTGAAACCACACCCATAAAAAGCATTAGTAGGAATCCTACAGCTCCTGAGCATGCCCCCAAGACTGTTTTAACGATTTATAATGCCCTGAGTGACTGAAGCCTATATATGAAATCTTAATTCCCCCTCTGAGCGTTACAGATTTTATCCAAGAACTAATAGTGTTAGTGTAAACATACCCTAAAGGGTCAGACTTGCTAATTTACATTTAATTCTTTCCATGGATGACCAGGTCCCTTGAGAATGTTATCCAATCATAAAAGTAACAAAGATTTTCAGCAAGGATCTGACACTGAATATAGAATAAGTGAAGAATGAGATAACCGGGTTTTGATCACAGTCCTTAACGAAATCCCTGTACCACTGGGATTCTTGGTTAACTAAAGCTCATCACTTCTAATCTGGAGAAATGCAGGAGGCCCTGAGGCCCAAATAGAAGAAAGTTATGTGGCCAATATAGTAAATATGCCTCTAAAGAAGAAATGTCCTTACCTTAAGAGATGAACTGTCTGAGAAGTTAGTTCTCACCAAAATTCTGATGTCTTAGAAAGAAACCATTATTATTGTTTATATTCCCTGAAGGTGCCCTCTCTTTACTACTAGGCTTAATGTAAAAGAAAATATAAACTCCTTTAGCAGCATAATTGAATAGTTCTACACTGTATGCTTTTTATTGCAGGGAAATGACAATTCTCAGGAGTTTTGTAATATGGTCTCTAACAGCATTCACTCATTTATTAGGACAGTAATAAATAATTATTTGGAATAAAAATCTCACTAGAGTATCAAAGCTTATTGGAAAGTATGCCAAGCGAGTGATTCAGATTTATTGTTGGTAAATAAAGTAGAAGTTTTGACTTAAGACTGGGCTCTAAGTTAACCTCATCATCATTAACAACTTTTATTTTAGGTGTATTTTTTTTCTATCTGCAGATACCAGTAAAGAAGAAAAATCATCTCTTTAATGCAGCTAGTTCTCTCTTCAAGAGATATTATTACCATAATCACAAGCTTGGATTTACACGTATAAAAGATTTCTCTGCCCAAACGTACAAAAATGAAATCACCTGCGTCTCTTTTTAAACCCCCCCCCTCCCCAATCCTTCCCCAACACTCATTAACATTAGGGAAGAGGCTCAATAGAATGTAGCCAGTTACCTTGACTTTTGCTCCTACTGAGCTTTGAGTTACATATAATTCAGGTATCCATGGTGCACCTGACCACTGGCCTGGCAGCCAGCTGTAATAATAGGATGCTTTTAAGATAACTATAAAGAACAAAATATAAACTACTTCACTGGAAAATAAACTTATTTTCTTAAGGCATACTACTGCTATGTCAGGAGTTTATTTTGATTGAGGTTATAAGGGAAGTTCAACAAACACCTTTGTACTTTAACACACTCTATGCCTTTACTACTCACTTCCTTAACATTTACCTCTTCAAAGTCAAGTGAGATAATGACTTTAGTTACTTATAGTTAATTACTTTAAACAATGCAATTGCTTAATTATAACTGAAAATGTATATGAATGTATTCAGAATCCTACCTAACTAGAAATAAAATTGCCCTCTGTGATGGTTAATTTTATGTGTCAGCTTCGCTGTTACCACAAGTTGCCCAGATAGCTGGTTAAACAGTATTTCCAAGTGTTTATGAGGGTGTCTCTGGAGGAGATCAACATTTGAGTCCGTGCACTGAGCAAAGCAGATGGCCCCTTGCTAATGTAGATGGGCATCACCCAATCTTTGGAGGGCTTGAGTAGAATAAAAAGGCAAAGGAAGGTTGAATTTGATTATCTCTGCCTGACCAATTGAGGTGGGACATAGATCTGCCCTTATTGCTCTGGGTGCTCAGGCCTTTAGACTCAGACTAGAAGCTATACCATCAGTTCCCAGGCCTTCGAACTACACATGGGTTAACCTTCTTGGGTCTCCTGTTTGCAGAAGGCAGATTATGGGATTTCTCAGCCTCCATAATCATGTGAGTCTATACCTTATAATAAATCTCATACACACACACACACACACACACACACACACACATATATATATGAATCATATGAATCATATACCCATATAGACCCATATACCATATATTTGGAAATCTGTTTCTCCCCAAATCTATAGAGGTTATCAGTGGGACTAATGAAGTGAGTACCACTGTGACACAGCACATCCACATCCCAACCACTGTCACCTCTCCTCTGCTAAGCACCCTCTGGGAACCAAAGGACAAATTCATCGCCAATTACACTGTTCTTCTGCACCCCATTTGTTGGGTCATTGGGTTTTCAGGCCTCAAAGAGAAGTGCATGGCTTCAGGAATTTTATATTACTTATTCATTTATTCAATAGTTCACAGTCAGTAGATACTCTTTTATTTTAAATTAGAGCATGCTAATGTCTTCTGCACCTTACCAGATGATTACTTTTGTGCAAGAAAAGATTAACCTTGAGTCCCAAAAAACTAGCTAATCATCCAACAACCGAGGCAATCTATTTCTCTGAGATGCAAAGCAAATTTCAAATTTTAAATTCTGTTCATTTAAGAGAACTGAAACGGACTGGTGTGTTTATTCCCTAGAGTTCCCTTTGTTTCTGTCAAAGGCGATGCATATTTAATATACAATTAAATATTACGATAAAAAATACATAAGCATTTAATTCTGAACTTTCCTATGTGAGTGAATTCTAAGTTTATTTCACTGAATATAACTGTAATATTAAAGAAAGGTCCTATTGAAAATTACCAAATTATCTGCTTTCTGTGATATAAGTCACCCAGAAGTACACATTTACATTTTATTTATATATCTAACATTAAAAGCTAAAACCAATTGAAAAGAATAAAAGCTAAGTTCTAGTTTTATCTGTTCCAAACAAAAGAGAGAAAGCAAAATTGAGGTTCCTTGATTTGCATGTGGATTTGGGCAATTCCTCATCCAACTCAATTTGCTCTCCAGAGAGTATAGGTGACTCATAGGAATGAGAGTTGAATATTTCCTAACAATTTACCCAAGAACTGGGGAGGTAGATGTGTCTCATCCCTCACTGAACCAGAGTTCTTCCAGGATCTATATGCATATTCACACAAAGCAGTCCAATCTGGGTCAGTGATCGGTTATTGGTCTCTTGTCCTGTTGCTCTCAGCCCTCTTAGAATAATGTCAGAGGGTCAATGGCTAGGAATTCAGTCAAGAGAAGCAAGATCCCTCCTACAAAGGTGGGGGAACTCCAGTAGTAATTTTGTTCTCTTCTCCAAATCCAGAGGCTTCTCACTTTAGGTTTCTAAGGATGGAGATGTTGAGTGGAGGGAAAAATACTTACTACACACTAATAATTTGGGGGCTTAAATAAGAATAAAAGATGCATGATTTTAAAAGTTTATTGTTATCATTGTTAAAACACCTCATTTGTCCAAAGCAAATTTCCAGGAGCACAGCCAAATACTATAGCATAAAATGAAAATCAAGATAAAGTTAACTAATAAGAAGTGCTGACAGATAACCATGTAAAATAAGGGAGTTTTCATTTTAGAGATGAGCAGAACAGACAAGAAAATAAGTAATTGTGTGTCTGCCATTTAAGTACAAATTCCACCTGCCAAGAGGGTACCGTTAATTCTTGTTCCGAGCAAACATACCCTTGTCTTCTTCTCAGAGGACTCTTTGTTTAATCGCTCTGGAATTTTTTCTTCGTATTTTAAATCTCCTACCTCAGTGGCTAACAGACAAAACTTCTCTTTGTCTTCAGGCTCTCTTACAGAGAAACAATGGTGTTTCTCTTTATTTCTACTGAGGTTGATTTGAGTCTGGTTATTTGAAATCCATATCTATGATTAAGCAAGGAGAACTGATGTAGTTATAGCCAAAAGATTAACAAAAACACATCAAGGATCATGTAAAAAATTAAAATATTTTAAGCTGTTAGAGACTTCAGTTAAAGTAAGTACTGAATAGAGAGATTAAATGGGATGAAACTGCTTAGCAATCATTCATTCAATCCTTATCTTAAAACGAATGGTACATGTTAATATATACAATTCTTAGTTTAGTGGGAAAAGTCACCAAAATGATTATACCTGTGTGGGTGTGTAAAAACACACATACGGTAGGCAGAGGAGAAAGGCAGATTCTTAGTAGGAAAGGAAGGTTGCAGGCCAAGTTGTAAATTAAACTTTAGTGATGTAAAGAGTTTTCAGAAATTAGATCATATTGATCCTCATATTATTTTTATTTATTAAAGCATTTAAACAGCTTCATAAACTAAAGTATAGATAATTCCTTAAACCAGAGATCAAATTCATAGAAATCATACTAGACAGATTTGATACTATAAATAAGATTGAAAAGTTTAGCAACTAAACAGACAGGATACTAGTTACATGCAAATTCAGATACACCACAAATAATCTTTAGTGTAAGTATATTCCAAATATTGCATGGGACATAGGGAAAAGACTGCATGGCAAGAATGTGTTTGCTTGAAACAAGAATTAAGGCTGACGCTTGGCAGCTAAAATCGGTACTTCCATGGCAGACACATAATTATTTTCCTGTCTGCTTATCTCTAAAATGAAAATCCCCTTATTTATATGAAAATTTGTCAACATAGGACAAATTTAAAAAAATTATTTGTTGTATATTTGAAATTAAAATTTAACTGGGCATCCTGTATTTTATCTGGAAGTACTAGAAAATACTAGAATTACTTTTAATAGTAGGGACATTTAACATTAAAAAAAAAAGTTGGCCCAAATTTTATATAATTTGGAGTATTTAACACTGGGGAAAAAACACTTTTAGCCAAGAGGAGGTTTCTCAAATGTATTTATGAACAATGATTGGTAGAGTCATTTTTCAATGTATCTAAGTTATCACCCTTTTCCTATCCAAAGTGCTTAACCGCCTTTGCAGTTTTATTTTGAGGGGATGTCGTTCTTATTGTTATTGTTGTTACCGTGAAACTTGAACATAGGGGAGGAAAAATAGTCTTTTTTTTTTTTTAAGATTTTATTTATTTATTTGACAGAGACACAGCGAGAAAGGGAAGAGAAGCAGGGGAAGTGTGAGAAGGAGAAGCAGACTTCCTGCTGAGCAGGGAGCCCAATGCCGGGCTCGATCCCAGGGCCCTGGGATCATGACCTGAGCCGAAGGCAGACGCTTAACCAACTGAACCATCCAGGCACCCTGGAAAAATAGTCTTAATATCCTTTAAATAGCTGTATTCCCATCTCTCTGCTTTTTCATGCCATTCCAACAAGTTTTCGCCTGAGAGTCAACACAACCTGTATCCTGTCACTTTCTCTCTGCCCAGTTGTATATGTTTGTCCAGGCTGGGTCCAGGGTCTTCAGACCAACTCTCAACTCTATTATTCAAACTTCATGAATTCTTCATATCAGCAGTGACCAGAAACTGACTGAAACATTTAGAGTCAGGTAGGCTTCCCTGAAATGTCGATTTGTCTCTATCTCCAATTATTTAATATGCCCAATATGGTCAGTAAATGTTTCAGTGCTCATAAAGGGCCATAAAAGCACTCCACTGCCCTTCTGTCTTGTAAAGGCCATTATTATGCCATGTGATACAAACTATAGCTTAATGTCAATCCCACAGATAAATTCTAGAAAGTCTCGCTTTAGCCGTCCACAACAAGAGCTATTGCCCTGTAGGAGATGGGACTCATTTGCAGCAAGACTGTTCACAATTCAGCTTAGTCAGTCTAGGAGGGCTTCTCAAAGTAAGATCTTTGTCACAGATTCATTCGTTGGCTGAGGTAGAAGTTTAATGATTCAAACATCTTTGTGTGCACCCAAGTGACCCCGTAGGCCACTGTGAGAAAGAAGAAAAATTAAACTTTAAGTCATCTCAAAAGTGAATTTAATCCTTTTTAATAATAAGCTCCCAAATAAAGTACACCTGTGTGAAGTTATCTTATTTGAATTTGTAAATGTTATTTATGTATTCTGGAGACAAGGGTTTTGTGCATTGCAAATGTTTTCTCCCAGTTTCTGCCTTGTCTTTTAGTTGCCTTACCAGTGTTTTAAGCAGAAATTTTCAATTTTGAAAAAGTGCAATTTATAATTTTTTCCTCTTAGAGCTCAGTCTAAGAAATCTTATCTATCCCAAGATCATGAATATATTCTTCCTACATGTCTTTCTAGAAAATCAATAGTTTTATCTTTTGTATTTAGGGTCATAATCCTTCTTGAATTAATTTTGTGTATCTTGTGAGTTAGGGATCTTGTTCCTTGTGGTTCGGCTTTTTCAAAAGTCCTATCATCTCCAGTTTCTGCTTGCTTTTGTTTGCTTTCCAGGGGGCTTCAAGTAGCAGTTGTTACAGTTGTTTTTAATTTTGTCTAGTGTCTATAGTTAAACAATAGGAGTGTGTTTTAATACATTTCTGCTGCTATAACAAAATACCATAGACTGGATGGCTTAAACAACAAGTAATTACTTCTCACAGTTCTAGAGGCTAGGAGCTTCAAGATCGAGGTGCTGGCAAATCTGTGTCTAGTAAAGGCCTGTTTCATGATTTATAGATGGACTTCTCTCTGTGTTCTCACATGGCAGAGGGTTGATCCAATTCAAGTTACTCGTATATTGCCAGAACCCTTTAAACACAACTAACCTGTTCATGTCAAGGGAACTTGGTGATAATGCCTAACTAGCTAACTCCTTCTTCTGGTCTCTTGCCAAACAAATTTGTCCCAGTCAGTTGTACCATATTCTGAGAGATGTAGCAAACCACCAAGCCTCCCACTTTGAAGGGTCTTTGAGAAACTTGAGAAATTTTAGGTTAGATGATGAGAAAAATGTATGCATTAAACAGAGACTGAGCAATCCTTCCTTAGAGTTTAGAGTCTGATGCTCTCATGAAAGTGATTTTCTCATTTATCACATAGTGTATATCTAATAATTTATTCATTTTAATTGCTTGGTACTAATCTTTTGTAATAAGCCCTTTCAATAGCAATGAGATAAAAAGTGCATGTTTAATGGAAAATTAACTAGTGAATTTCCATTTCTTGGGACAATTGACAGTAAGTAATTTGTCTATAATTACCATCCAACATGGGGGCAATTCTAATAGCAAAAATTATGAAAACCTGAAGACACAAGTCTGTTAAAGAACTACCATTATCTACCTCAAAAGCTAGTAGTTATAGTGACCATTTAATGCAACCACCTGACGAAAATGACTTAACATATACCCACAGGGATATTTGCATATAAATTTGTGAAGCATAATTTTTCAATTAGATGAAGTGACTGTACTTCTAAATTAACTTATTTTTAGTTCTAAGTTTTTTTATGCATATATAAATAAAGCAATAGCTGTTAATATATTGGTTCCATTAACTGAAATAAAACTTTTAAAATAGTTAAACAAAGCCAGCTTTATGTTAGTATCATCAAAGTCCTCAAAGAGATAATCAAGTTAATTTTTCAAATGTTTTTTCTCAAACAATTTATAAAATCAAAGTAAGACTCTTTTTAAAGTTCATTCTTTCAACGGAACATCCAACCTGGGTCTGAAGACAGTTATAAATTCAGTTATAAAATTCAACATTAAAGATAAAACTATGTTTGTTTTGATGAGATTTCAAATATAAATTTTGGTGGAGGATAGCATTATAAAAATATTTTTATTAAATGAAAAAAATGAAGGAAAACTATATATGGAATTGGTCATGGTATACACATAAATCAAAGTTACATCCAATATTTTATATTCTGCCAATTGAAAGTTGTCGTTATCTAAATTTATATTTTTATATATACAAAAAATAATTAAGCTATGCAATTTTGGTTAGTAAGCTGACCTTAAATATCAAATAAATACTTCACCATGGCACTATATGTTTTCTCTCTTTTTGAACCATTGTCAATTGAGTTTTAGTGCATTTGAGACTGGAAAACTATTTTTTAAATTAATTATCTAATATGGTATTGAACATTTTGCAAATAAGTCCTCAAAATTTCAGGCTTTGTTCAAAATTATTCAAAAATCTTGAGTCAAAGTATTCAATGAGTGACGTGTCAGAATACCTCAGCCTTTGAAGCATTTATTGAATTGCTATTATTGAAAACAAAGCTTGCAAACAGGAAGACATTAATATTTATTAATTTCAAGGGAGCAATTGAGCGAGTTGAATAATAAGAGCTGAAATGGTGTACAATATTAAATTTTAAAGTTCTATAATTGTGCTTCAGAATTGTGTTTTCCAAACACTCTGTGATAAAGAACCAGTTTTGTTTTTAATTTTCAATCCTGCACAAAACAATACTTTCATAAATTATAATAACAAAAGTAAAATGGACAAAAAGAACATACAAGATTCAAGCCCACATTTTTTATCATTAGTTTATGTAGACATAAAATTACATTTTAATAAATATAATTAGAGCATTCATAACAGAGGAAAAATAAAATTATAAAAATTACACAAGTTGCTCAATGAAGCCATGTATATAGGCAACTAACGTTTAGGGATATTAAAACGCCTTTTTGTCACTCTGCAATCATAACTCAAGTAAAAATTATGATTGAAATTGGTTCTCCATATTAGGCACCTATATGCACACATTCAATGAACAGCATGTACATCAATGTTTAAAGTTTTTAATGTGACAATTGAGCTTGATTCTTGATTGCTAATTTATCTAATCTAGGTTGGATTGACAGCAATACTACTTGCAAGAGATAATATATGTCTAAAGTTGTTTTTTTTTTTTTATATTAGTATGAAAACATAGTAGAGAAACCAGAGTCACAAATATGTTGGTGGGAATAGAAGAAAAGATTTTTAAAACTTTTTCAACAAGTTCAAGGTATTAGTTTTTAACTTTTATCTAAAATTGAGCAGGTGATACTGTATGTTCAAAATTCATACTTAATCCTTATTCCTTAAGTAACCAGTTCTGACAATATGCCCTATAAAGTTAAACTTGTTATATAATTTTATTAAAGAAATGAATTTCCTCTGCAGGATCTTCTTGTGATGAAAAATAAAATTCAAAACATTCCATCTAATTCACGAGATATTTGATGTAAATTTTTACAGATGTACAGTATCAATATCACTTCATTGATAAGTGTTGTTTAATCACAGAACATGTTAAAATAATCTATAGAAACTCTGTCTTCCAAACTTCTAACTTAAAGTCTTTTCTGCCATTGAAAAATGTATTGCTTTCCTTCATTGTACGCATGCAATATAAGATCATTAAAAATTCCAAAAATATCAATAAGCACATCTAGTGCCCAATTTACAGCTTTAATAACCAGGGACCAAGTTGCTTTCTTATCTCACAGAAACCCATTCTTGATCAAAATTTGACCCTCGATAATAATCGTACCTCCATATGCAACAGCAGTTATAGACGATCAGTTTCCCTATTATCACATAATAGACAATATTCTTGAGTTTAACATCTTTATAAAACTAGTATGAAACCTATTGGTCTTTGTTTCTCCAGAATCACTTCCAACAACACCATCACCGCTTCATTTTCATTTCATCACTGTCTTTTCAAGTATCAGAGCAAAGCTTATTTTGCCATCAGTAAATAAGGATCAAAAATAAGTAGGAACCAAAACAATCCAGGTGAGCTATATTAGTCATTTTTGATATCCATTAAAAAACTGAGTACTAAAAAAAAATGAAATGAACCAAACTCCAGAAAGTGACAATCTCACAATAGAGAAAAACAATTCACAGCTGCTGTCATCTCTGAAATAGACAGCGAACAATCTGCCACTGATAAAGGTAATGAGGACCAGCCTACCTTATAACAAACCTTTTAGGGTTATGTGTGAGCTGGTCTGTTGGATTAATAACTTGAGCCCAAGACACAAAAGAAGACTACATCACTCTCCAACTCTTTCCCCCACATCTTTATTGGGAGTGATACCCTAAAATTAGGGCAGGAAAAGAGCTGAGAGAAATTGCCCTTGGCACTTCAAGTTTTCAGTTAAGGAAGAGCAGGAGAGGGGCAGGAAAGTTGTGTGAAATCTCTCAGGGGTAATTCCTGTTTCCACAGAGTGTAGGCCAACCAGAGCCACCCTCCAAACGTCAAGAATGGTTAACAGAATGAAAAAGATCACCCAAGGCACAGAAAGCAGAGGACAGGACTAGAGAGCAAAGAGAATGCCCCAAACTGCCCCAAAATGCTGACAGTCAAAATGTAAAATGAGGAGAGCTCTTCCACAGTTCAGAAGTCATGCAGCTCAGCAGTGATATGCAGCAGGAATCCTGAAATTTGCCAGTGCTGGGATCCCAGGCCCTGCTGAGGGAAAGGCTAGATCCATTCTGGATCCCAAGATGCACTGTTATCATTGTTGTATTTGCCCAGTAATCATCTGGATTTTTCCACTTTCCCCTCTTTCTGTTGTCTTAGATTTTTTCCTGAATCTTTCTTTTGGAATCATTTTCCTCTTCTTGAAGAACATTCTTTAGTACTTCCTTTAAAATAAGTATAAGCTAAATGTCTTCATTGTGTCTCCATTTTTGAAGAATATTTTTGCTGAGTCAAGAAATTTATTATGTAATGGAATTACCAGTTTAATGCTCCTTATATGGCCCTTCCCTTGAAATTTCAAAGTATTTCCCTCTTCATATGAGGTTAAAGGTACTTTGAACACTGTCTCACAGGGAAGCATATGCTTAAAGAAGACATAAATTGAAGATCTCTGTGAGGTACCAGACTCCCCATGGTCCAAAAACCTTACCAATATTGGTAGGATTTGGGGAGCTGAACCCATCAAAATTCAGACTGACCTAATCAACCCTTCACCGAAGCTTATACAATACCTTTTGAAATCAGAACCAAAGGAAATATTGAGGCCTATCTTATACCATTCATTAATACCAACAGAAATTGGATGTAAGATACATTTCACTATCCCTTGAATTACTCCTAGCTGCCTTGGATAAGAGTTCAAGATCCTAGGGCTCTTAATAGAATGATTATATCTTACTTTTCAGAATTGCTGAATTCTCTGGATAAAATTTTTATAGTCATCACTCTATGCTAGTCAAAGAGTCATTTCCTTCCATTGGCCCCTTCTGATACCTAACATATCCCTACACTATTTTTTTTTAAAGATTTTATTTATTTATTTGAGAGAGAGAATGAGAGAGAGAGAGAGAGAGCACATGAGAGGGGGGGGAGGGTCAGAGGGAGAAGCAGACTCCCTGCCCAGCAGGGAGCCCGATTCAGGACTCGATCCTGGGACTCCAGGATCATGACCTGAGCCGAAGGCAGTCACTTAACCAACTGAGCTACCCAGGTGCCCCATATCCCTACACTATTAACCGCAACTTCCAGTCATGAGGAGAAAAAAAAAGGACTCTGACCCTGAAAGAACAAAGTGCTTCTGTAAAAGTCATTAAAGTCTATAGAGGCCAGAAATACAACAAATTAAGAATAAATATTGAGGTTATTTTTTCTGCTTAGTTCACTTTTTCTCCTTAGAGACTCCTCAACTGCTTTATAGGAGTTATTCGACTCCAGGGAATCTGCCCGTCCCCCAAAATTGGTGTACGTGTCATATTAAATGATTCCTACATTACCACATAGGCTGTGCCCTCTAGGATACTATTTTATTATATAAAACCAATTCTTTGCTTGTTTACCACAAACAACCAACCCCTTGGGAAGTAAGTCTCCTGGAAGTATGTGCCTAGGAACTTAGGAAATGAAGTGACATAGTCGACTCTGGAGAATTACCCAGAAGAATCACTAATTTACCTTTGTATGTACACCATCCAAGCAACTGTTCCTACAAAGGTTCCTACAAACTGTTCCTACAACTTTCCATCCTACAACTGGAAAGGATGGTAAGAAATTAAATCTTAGCTGATACTATAAATTATACTTCCATAGCTATTGATGCTCATTAGACAAATCTAAACTTAGTGCAAGTAGTAAAGATCAAAGTAAGAGCTTTAGATTTTCTATTAGCTTGTCAGTGTGGCAACCGTGTCATGGCTACACTTCAGCTGCCCTTGGATAAACACTACTGGCCAAAAAGAACAATTCATCTCTGAGAAGCTGTTCACCTGGCTCTTCAAAATAGACCCAAATGGATTCTGCAATGTGTTTTCTTGCCCTGGATTCTAATTAGCATTTTGCTCTCATCATTTTGTGTTAATGGCCAAATGTGAACTTTCCAGAGTCTTAAATGCTTCTGCATAGCCACTGTCACTTCACATGATGTAGCAACTCCTCACTTGATAAAAGGAGGAAAAAGGACAAAATGTGGTCCAGACTGTTGTTTGTTGTTTCTCAGATAACATACCATCTAGAGATTATGACAGCAATGTAGATCTGGACTGAGAGTCTTCTCTGGAGGGCAGAGGGTGGAGGATGGGCTAGATTGGTGATGGGAATTAAAGAGGGCACTTGTTGTGCTGAGCACTGGGTGTGGAATGTAAGTAATGAATCACTGTATTCTACTGCACAACCCAGTATTGCACTGTATGCTAACTAAAGTTTAAATTAAAAAAATAAAGATTAAAAAAAAATAAAAGTCTTCTCTGCCTGCCTCTCTGGCCTGGCTAAAGGCTGGCCAGAGGAGAGTGGTACAGAAGAGACCAAGAATAGGAACAATCACCTCCATCAGGTATCCAAGACTGAGAACAATCACTTATCAGCTATATACTTATAACCACAAATGTCATGACTTGTACAATACTGCTTAGCTCAGAATATCATCTACTTTGCATTGATCCCCCCACCTTAAGAAATCAATCAATCCAGTCTCACTCTGCTTCTGATATCATAACCCAAGAACTTCTGAGGCCAATCCATAAGCAATACAAACCCATGCTTTCTCTGTTAACTAAGATGCCTTTTTAGGGTTTTCCTTGTGTTTGTTCTCCTCTACTATAGAGTATCAATGTATCTCCAATTACTTATGTCATAGCAGGTTTCTTTGAGTAAGAGACTTTAAATACACAGAATACAGAAACAACACAGACACAAAATATATCCAATTAGATTACAGATTAATACAGATATGCATGGCTTAAAAAAGAAAAAAAATGATCAAGCAGAACCTAAGAATCTACAAGCCAGAGAAGTGATCTCTCATCATAAAGCATCAAAATACTATATTGTTTGATAACTCTTGAAAAATGGCCTTTTAAACTAAAACTCTAATAATTATTAGTAGTACTGAGTCACAGTATGAAAATATAAAAGAACATCCCAGACTAAAATAATAACATTTGATACTAATGACCACTGAAGAAACCTTGGGTTGAAGACAGCTTGCTAGATGCTTAACTTTAGACTTCTGTCTTCTCATATATAAAATGGAATGATGTCTGCCATGCTTAACTAAAAGTGTTACTCAAAGAGCAAAATTACAAAATGAATGTGGAAAAATGGTAAAATGTCAAGTTCTACACAAACTTAAATGATTGTGACTGGGTATATGCTTTAGGTTTTATACAGCTTTTTTCATGGATTTACACTATTGCCACACCTACCCACTCCGCTATCCCCAGGCCTATTCATCCTAAATTCCTGTGCCAAAAAAATCAAAATATTACAGCTTTTGGAAAATTGAATCTACACATTGTGAATTGAAGATCCCATTCAATCCACTTATTTACTTGAATTAGAACCAGTTGTAGGGTTGAGGGATCAGGGGTGCAGCATAGCAAATCAACTTCAATAAATGCTAACACTGAGAAATCAACTTCTCGTAGTACTTTGGGTAGCTATATGAATCCAAAAAACAATTCATTTAAAATGTAATTTTGCATGTGATTAATCTATAATCTGGTCTGATTGCCTGTGGTACATTTTTATAATTATAAATTGAATGAAGAATAAAGATAATTCAAATAATCTTATTGGCTAAGGCACAGGGCATTAATTCAGTTTATAATAGCAATAATGACCTCAGCCCAGGACATTTCCAGGCAATTAATGACTGGTTGGAGTTAATGGCCCGAGTTTCAGCCAAGGACCATCAACTCCTCCTCGCTGGTCATCAATCCTCAGAAATGCCCAGTGCTCAGAGCACAGTCAGACGCATTCAGAGTTTGACTTCATCCCAACTTTTAATTTTCAAGTAAATTTGTTGCTCTATTCTTTTCCCTATAAACCCATTTTACTTGTAAACTAGGTAAAAATGATTGATATTGTTTTCGGATAATAAATTAATTCATAGAATGTAAGAGCTGAATTAATAGTAAATTAATTCATAGAATGTAAGGGCATAATATATTAAGTAGCACTGTAATATTGAAAACATAGTACAGACCCAAAATATAAAACATCCATTTTCCAATGCCTCAGAGTCAGTCCTACTAAGGAGAGCCTGGGTGGTGAGCCCCCATTTTCATGGTTTTATTTTATGTATCTCAGAGGAAAAATGGGAGCTAATCTGTAATCGACACATTTCTACTTTCTACCTAGTAAGCTGCCCTGCTTGACTTTAAATTCTTTCCTAGGATCAGTAGGAGACAGAAGAAAGAAACATGATTTTTAATATGCAAGCCCAAGCGATACCACATGACAATATCATCAGTCATTTCAAGCTCCTCTAGAGGACTTAACATAATTTTTTTCCATCTCACAGGAGACATATGAAACAGATGACCTGGATCACCAGCATGTCACACACCGGCTCTTTGTGAACCATTCAAGTAGAGAGAAGGATTCGGCCGGCCAGCCCCCATCTCTATGGGAACCCACCAGGATGCTGCTCACCCAGGGAGTCACAGCCTACAGGAAAAGCACTATACTGTCTCATTGAGTTTGCCCCCCACCAGCTTCCCCCCAGCACTTAAAAAAACAAAAAAAAAACAAAAACAAAAAACCAAAACCAAAAACGATTTCTTTGTTGTTTCAATCCATTACGGGAAAGGCAGAAGTCATGAAATAACTGTGTAAAGTGGCCTGTATAGTCAGGGTCGCTGGCCCGGAAGGCATGAATTCAGACCACCTGTGACTGTTAATGAAAGAGAAGATGTCTTCATTCAGAGATTACACATGCCTGTAGTCCTGTTGTGGCTGAACTTTTTGCCTTCTATTCATTATCTATTTGAAAAGGCAAACCTTTTAGAAGTATGCATATTATATTCAAGTGGACAATTCATTATCATTATTACCCACATTAAGAGCCAATGCCCACAACAGGCCTCCTGCAGGCTATGCAAAGTCATTGTCCATATAGGAAAAGAGAAAGCGCCTCAGAAGCTGAACTAATGCCTCCCAGAGGGGATTTCTCAATGGGAATGGGAGATGTGTTGCCAAAGAATAAAGTCTCATTATCAAAGATGATTGATGATAAGAATAGTCAAAATAATATTAGTAATAATAACACACTTTATAAATAAAGGAAAACATTGCATTCCCATGTTTTCTTACATATTGGGATGATGAGTATCTATCATTAAAACCATTATTTTTCCTGTCAAAAGACAGACATGAAATAACTCAAAAACTGTCACAAAGAACATTTACGTATTAACGGTTTGATGCTTGATGGAGCCAAAAAGAAAAAAAAAAAGTCCAAAATACAGGATGCTGCCCATGCTGTAGGATACCCCCATCCACCCAGGGGCCACATACATGTGTGGGGCAATCAAGATATTAAGAATTGTTAAGCATGAATAGAAAAATACTGAAAACATAATCTATCAAGTTTTGCTAAGGTAGATTTGATGTGCTGAAATAGTATATATTTTAATTTAATCAAAGTACTATATGCAAATGAATACTAAATATGGAGGCAAATTAATAAGTTCTACAGAATAAAAATAAAATTTTACAAAAGGCAGTGATTTTTTTAATCATTTTATAGAAAGCAGCTGATGATCAGTGTCAAGAATCCTAACTTGATTTCTAGAGGTAGACAACTTGGAAGAAAATAAATTCTACAGTAAAGCTGTAACTAGATAATTGGTTTAGGGCCAGATTTTCTAAGCTGGAACTTAGAGGATTTAGGAATCTTGAGCTCTGTTTAGCAGAGCTAGGAAATAAACTCTTGTCTGTCTTAACACAAAGCCTCTGTGCTTCCTGCCACGCTGTGGCCCATGTGCTGAAATCTCTACCTATGATTCCATACAGTGTGCTATTTCACTTAGATTTCTCAAACCATTTAAATGTGCAAATAGTAGCAAGGCCAGTTCACAGTTTCCCCATTATCAACCATCTATCTAACCAGCTCAGTATAAAACAAGAAGACACAGCACATGCCCTCAAAAAGCTCTGATTCGAAGCTAATCAGAGATTAAGAGTTGGTAAATCTTTTAAGGGAATCTGCAGCTTCAATCAGAAAATGGCAAAGAAGTAACGTCAATACCCAAATGGCAAAGCATGTTTTACAATACTCCCCAAAGAATTCTAAACATTAATAATCAAGAATCACTCTTGCAAGTAGCATAAAAGTGGTCTAAATGTTATTTAAACTAGGCCTGTAAGAAAAACGTCATGCAGTTAACTTCCAATGGAGTTGAGGAGGACTGATAAAAAAAAAAAAATCTAAATGTATGTATACTTTTCTGGGAACCAAGTTGACAGTTTGCCCTCTTAGTTCCTTGGATTAAAGGGTCTCTTGGATGTGTTTATCTCATGAACTCCTATATTTAATTTCCATTAAAATTATACAGTGAGCATTAATTGACTGTCTTTCCTCTGTCTACTGGGAATATGTTATAGTTGTTTCTACAGATGCTTTGAGCATGTACAGTGAGGTTGTTTTACCTTTAGAGAGCAAAGTTGGAAAACTGAAAAATTGCAAAATCGCCTGTCAAAGGAAATGGCTTTTAATTCTCTTTTAAGATAAATATTGCAGGAGGTTATAATGGAAAATGCCTCAAAAAAACACCCTTTTTTATGGAGCTGACACAAGATGCTCTTTCTAAAGGGAGTCCATTTTTAAGATGTGCTCCACTCTCTTTAGAGATATAAAAACTAAAAACCCTGAAATACAGGTAGGGAATTAGTTTTAAAATGGGCTTTATCCCCAACATCTATAAAGTGGTTGGTCAAACTGACTGCTTTTTCCCTTATAATTGTATACATAGGGATCATGTTGCTGAAATATTGCACAAAATCGACCTATTAACATAGTTGAAATAGGGCCTAAGATCTAGGTCCTGGGATCAGATCCAACAGTGCAGAGGGAGAAGAGAGAAGAATGACAAAGTAAAGCTTCTTTTCTTATCACAAACATCAGGGATGAGCCTCAGAAGAGTTTTGAAAGAGGCAAATTGTGTCTTGGAAATTTCCTCACTTCACTTTCTATATTGCTCCTGAGTATACAGTGTCTCTCTTCACTGCTGAACACAAGCCCAAGGCTTTGCTGTTCTTCAGTTCCCCTCCCCCAGCCTCACTCTCAGAGATCACTTACTTCATTTTCCTGAAAACACATTTCAATCTCTTTGTACAGTGGTTCTTGGGTAGGAGTTAGAAAAAAAGACAATTTTAACTTAAACTCCTGTGCTCCATTTTCTTCTGGTGAAAAATGGTAATAGTCCTTTGCCTAAATCACATGCTGGTAATAAGGAATAAAATTTAAAATATAAGCTACTTGAATGCATGGTGTCTACTAAATTGTAAGCTGAATTTTAGGTATTATTTTGTTGAACTAATTTACACAAATGTGTGAAGGACTTGCAGCCCATTAACATTTTAAGAATTATATATACTTTAATCAGTGAATGATAACTAACCCTAATTAATCTCTAATTGGGAAGATTTCAGATAGTGTTAAAAGCACTAGTGAGGGCGCCTGGGTGGCTCAGTTGGTTAAGCAACTGCCTTCGGCTCAGGTCATGATCCTGGAGTCCCGGGATCGAGTCCCGCATCGGGCTCCCTGCTCGGCAGGGAGTCCGCTTCTCCCTCTGACCCTCCTCCCTCTCATGCTCTCTGTATCTCATTTTCTCTGTCTCAAATAAATAAATAAAATCTTTAAAAAAAAAAAAAAGCACTAGTGAAAGAGTCAGTGGTTTAGAATAAAGATACTCTGGGCAAAGGGATCATCCAGGTAGACAGCCCCACAGAGTCTGCCCAAGTAGGGTCCCCAGAGATTATCCTAATATCTTAATTTTTTCCTTATCTTTCCCTTCTTTTTATTTCTTATTTGAGAGATGATAGATAGATAGATAGACAGATAGATGATAGATGATAGATAGAGATAGATAGATAGATAGATAGATAGATAGATAGATAGATAAACCTTACCCAACTGGCCATTCTATCATCTCTGGTATGATAGCTCAAAAATTTTAGCTGCAGGAAATGATTCAAGTCTATAGTTTCTCCAAATCTGGGAAAAGGTAACCCATTTTCTTGGTGATAAATGGCACATAATCTAAGTCTGCATCTTAAGAAGCATGAATAATGATCAACTACAGAACTTCCTCCAGAACGTGTTTTAGATAGAAAAGGAAAGGTTATATGAAATGGTATATGAGAGGGCCCTCTACAGGAAGGTCAAAGAGACAAAGACATTCACTGGATTAAGAATGGACTAAATAGCTTCAGGATCACTGTGTGTCTCTGTGGTTCTTCACAGCAAAATAATGGTAAGGATAATTTGATCCTATACTTTAGGATAAAAATATTTCTCCATACCACATCTTCTCCCATCAAAAAAGCCTTGTAATAACTTGTCAAAACACTTAGGTGAAAGACTTCAGGCATACTATTACAGGTCTTTAACCCACAATGCTCCTTGTTTCAGTCCCAGTCACCTATTACCATGCCAGAAATATTCTCAGGACAGATGAGTCTTGGTATGTGCAAAAAGGCATTAGGAGCACTGAACATTATCCGGCCATTGTCTGTGATGGACCAAGAGTAGAAATCCTGGGCAACTGGAGAGTAGCATGCCTTCTGCATCAGTTAGTTATCACTGCATAACAAACTATTCCAAGTTTCATACCTTAAAACCACAATCACTTATTTGCTCACAGTTCTGCCATTTGGGCAGGCTGGGTAGAAACGGCTTGTCTCCATACTGTGTCAGCTAGATTTCTCAAAAGGCTATATTCAGTGGAAGCTCAACTGAGCATTAGAATATCCAAGATGGTATCACACTTATGTCTGATGATTCAGTTGGATGGCTGGAATATACAGGACCCCACTGAACATCTCTGTTTCCATATAGTCTTTCTAGCAGGGTAGCTGGATCTCTTTATAGGATAGCTCAGAACTCCAAGAGAGTGAAAGCAGAAGTTCCAGGCTTCTTAAGGTTTAGCCCTGGCACTGGTACAGTGTTAATTCAGTGGTATTCCTATATGTTCAAACATCTCACAAAGCCAGTTTTCAAAGGGAGGATAAAAAGACTCTTGATGGGAAGAACAGCAAAAAATTGTGGCCATCTTTAATCCACTATGTCCCTGCATGTAAAACTTGGCAGTCAGTCTAAACAAGATAGAATGTAGTTCAGAAAGAGGGATTGAGAATGATTTAAGACAACTGTTGCTATTTTTTTTCCAGTTTTGTAGCCTGCTGGCCAAGCATAGGGTCTTTGGTCCTACATTTAAATCTGGCCATTCACAACCCCTTTAGCACCTGTTTATCAGAGCAGCAGTGGCAAACTATAGCCCATGTCAACAGTTTTTGTATTTAAAGTTTTACAGGGACGCATCCCTTCCCAGTCATTTATATATTGTTTATGGTTGCTTTGTGCTACAACAGCAGAGTTGAGTAGTTGTGACAAAGACTGTGTGGCCCATAAAGCCAGAGGTGTTTATTTTATGGTCTTATTGATTTTCTAGGTCTACCTTAAAGTAGTACACAGACCAGTTGGCTTAAACAACAGAAATTTATTTTCTCACAGTTCTGTAGGGAAGAAGTCTTGAGATTAAGGTGTCATAGGATTGATTCCTTCTGAGGGCTGTGAAGGAATAATGTGTTCAGGCCTCTCTGACTTGTAGATGGCCATCTACCTGTGTCTTTACAACATCTTCCCTCTGCCTATGTCAATTTCCTCTCTTATAAGGACACCAATCATACTGGATTAGGGGACACCCTAATGGCCTTGTTTTAAATTATCTCTGCAAAGACCCTTCCTCCAAATGAGGTTATATACTGAGGTACTGGGGGTTGGGACTTCAACATGTAAATTTGGGAAGGGGGGAGGCACAATTTAACCCATAACAATGGTTGTTTACAGAAGGTTTATTAACCCCTGGAAAAGAAGAAAAAAGACAAATCCAGCTATTGGAAGCCTTGGATTCTAGTTTCAGTTCTGTGCCTTACTAGCTGCATTACTATAAATAAGTCACAAAAACTCTTTTATTCTTTTTCTACATTAGTAAATTACACTCAGTGGTACTTGGACTGCATACCACACAAGGTGATTATAAGATCAAATTGTGATGCTGTGCAAAAAGTAGCACGAAAAATAAAAGGTGTGGGTGCCTGGGTGGCTCAGTTGGTTAAGCATCTGCCTTCGGCTCAGGTCATGATCCCAGAGTCCTGGGATCAAGTCCTGCACAGAGCTCCCTGCTCAGCAGGGACCCTGCTTCTCCCTCTGTCTCTGCCCCTTCCCCCTACTTGTGCACGCGCTCTCCCTCACTCTTTCTCAAATAAATAAATAAATTTTTTAAAAAAATAAGTGGTGTTACATGAGTTATATATCTACTATATATACATTGAATAATTTATTGGTATTTAATTCTAGGGCTTTGTGTATTTGAACTTGAGTTTGGCCTCCAATTGGTGGGAAATATATTAGCAGTTTTCTCCTGGTTGGAGAAAAAAGTGACCCCAGTGGTCAAATCTCCTCAACGTTTCTGAATCATACTGTTCAGCATATACTGACCTACAGTTTTCTTGATTTCTGAAAGCTTCTTCAGCTTTGGACACAATTTCTTCTCCTGTGCACCCTCTGGTCCCTTACCCTGCCTACCTGATTTACGGATTGCCTTGTATCAATCTTCAGTAACTTTAGCCTGGGAGCCTGAGGCTCCAGTTTGATTGAGGTCCAGGACCTTATTTCAGTTTCCTCTGTGTGTTCTGCCACTAAATAGCACAGCAAGTCTCAGACTCCTGCCTTGTACCTGAAAAAGTTTCTAGAACTAAACTCCTTCTGAAGCCTGACCCATCCTAGAGCTCTTCGGTTCTACAGCCCTAATCTCCACTTCCATCTCTGTGTTCTACTTCCATACCTCAAAAAAAGAAGATAGAAAACTCACACTTTTCCCTTTGATACTAAGTTGCATGAATCAGGTAACTCCAATTCAAGGCAGAGATTCCTAAGTCTCCTATTTGTATTTAGATGCCCTAAAACATGCTATTAGATAAGAGAGCAAGAATGATTCCATAAGACGAACATTACTGGTAGTTTGGTTATTTTTCGTGGGTATCTTCCTCTTAGTTTTTCAAGTAAAAGTTATTTTTAAAAAAGTTCAGGAAAAATTTGTAGGTTTTTATGAAATGGAGGAAAAATTATTCTGAATTAATTGACCATCTAAAGTGGAAAACTCAACTAAACAAAAAAGTCTTCCAAAGAGAACAATGAAATCATCTGACCTCAGCAAAGCTAAATATTAGTCTTTGGTGGCCATGTGTTTGGGTAGATAGTTCCACTCAGCAACACCAAAATAGCTCTCCTGTTGAATTGCTTTTAATGGGGAAAGATAAGGTATTATTAATCTTATCTTGATAAATTATGAAATGCCATGCCAATCTCTCCCATGTTGACTTATCACCTTGTCTTTTCCCCCCCCCCATTTGCTGAGCTTGAACTTTCCAAACAGATTGAGTCATACAGCTTGGCAAATTTGCTGAAGTGGGTATGCGTCACTGTCACTCTGGAAAAAGAGATGAAAGTGTTATATGCCATAAACCAAAAGTCACTCATCCATGGAATTCTACCACTCTGCCATGTATTTGCTGGAGACTGAAGGACAAAGGATCTTGAAATCTTCAGGAGATCCAATTTTAACATTATTCACTACTCCTAGCCTATTTGTATTTGCCTTGACATCTTAGCATTAAAGATGGTATACATACACAAAGTCATTAGTGATATGGTGATTCAGGCATAGTTCTCTTCATCTAAGTGTCACATCAATTGAGAGGAAATGTTGGAGTTAAAAAAAAGAAAACAACCTAGTTCTTTGACTTCTGGATGAATTCTAACCAATTCATTAAGCTTTAACTTGGTGCTACATCTATGTTTTGTTGAATTAAAATTTATGGAAAAGATTTAGCCGAAGACAAGCATGAAATTAAAAGTGTAATATGAGCTGAGGTCTCTACTCTGTCATTTTAAAAAACATAGGAGGTCTCCAATTATCCAATAGAATAGAATAAAAGTCATATATAATGTCATAATAGATTTTATTCCAACAGAACAACATTATTACCTCTGATTGTAAATCACACGAATACTTCCTGGCAACCAAAAGGAAAAAATTCACACTGTTGATAATTGTGCAGCTTCTCATATACCAAAATGTATGAGGAGTATATGTTACTTGTACCATTAAATTCTTATTATATTATAATGTAGTAATCTAATTTCTCTAAGTGTCTCATTATTTTTCATTTCAACTGCCAAATGCACGTATACTTTATGTTAGTAAATTAAACAGAGAGGCATGCTAAACAGATTGATATTCTGGATTCACTCTGTGATTTAAATGTACTGATTATAGT
Source organism: Neomonachus schauinslandi (assembly GCF_002201575.2). Taxonomy (NCBI): domain Eukaryota; kingdom Metazoa; phylum Chordata; class Mammalia; order Carnivora; family Phocidae; genus Neomonachus; species Neomonachus schauinslandi. Next base: position 32,211,582 of record NC_058405.1, on the reverse strand, counting down.
ATAAAATAAGACATGGAAAAACGTGCTGTTTCCTGTAGGTCACACCCAGTGGTTTATAATAAAGGCAATCTGTATTGTGCCCAGAAACATATTGTATGCAAACAACTGGTGTGATAAATAATAATTTCAAGTGAGTCTAGTTGCTTATTTGAATCAGAATCTCTGAGATACAAACAAAATTGGAGCTAAAATCTCTGAGAAAATTGTGTTGTATAACTCCCAGCACAGCCTAATAAGAGTGTAGCCACTTAATAACTAACCCCTATCCCTAGCAATGACATCTCTTGGGTGATGATAGACATGATTTACATAATGGGATACAAGGGAATGGTGTATCAGCTAGCTATTACTGGGTGACAAACCATACCAAAGGTCAGTCACTTAAAAAAATAACTATTTAGCTCCTAATCCTGAGTATTGTCAATTTAGTCTGTGCTTAGTTGAGCTGTTCTGGTCATGGCACAGTCATTTCTTGTGGCCAGCTGCAAGCTGGGCCAGTGGTTTTGCTGATCTTGGCTGGGCTCTATCTCTGGGGCCTCAGATGGGACAACTGGGCTTACACAGCTCTGGTGATTTGTCTCTCAACCTATAGCAGACTAGCCTGGGTTTTGTCACATAGCCATCATAGGGGGCCCTAAGAAAGAGAAGCACTTAAGGCCTCATGGTGCCTGGGTGTGGAGCCGTTATACTGTTACTTTGACTGATTTTTATTGGCTAAGCAAGTCTTGATTTAAGGGAAGAAAGACAGATTTTACCCCATGAAGGGAGGAGCTGCAAGGTCACATGACAAAGGACACAGATGAAAGCAAGGGTAGAGATTTGCAGCCATTTTTGCAAACCATCTCCCACAAACGGTGACTTATTAAAAGTGATACTTATTAAAAGAATTAAATGTATTAATAGAATCTGACACCTCTCTTTTTACTAGGACTTGTCAAGGAATCACAAATATTACTACTAGAGACTAAGGAAAGTCCAAATTCTGCCCTATAAATCATCTACACCCTCTTTTGTCCCCTGTTATGGTGTTTCAAAGAATGATCACACAAAGAACCATAGTCAAATGGATTCAATTACTATTTCATTGATTACTGCTGTAAGGTCCTGATAATCCTTGGTCAGCAGCATGTAGGAGGGACATTGGCAACAGCTGCTGAGTGTGGCTCTCTAACCTCTCAATCATCAAGTCTCGTGGAGAAAAAGATGTGGAGGCGAGACTGGCTAGTTATCTTTAACATAGAAACTTTCATTTTTGGAAAACTGATTCAGAGAATATTCTGGACCTCTGACCATTAACATTAGCTGCTGTTCCTCTTCTTAGGATATCAGTAGCTAGGAAGGGGGTGGTCAGAAGTGGGCCTGGCCTGCCTCCATCACTTCAAATCACAACACTGTGCAAAAATTGACAAAAATAATAGTAAAAAAGATAGTTTGAAGCTAGGTCTCCTGCCAAAATCCTAGCCAGACTAATGCACGTGCTTTGTGCATATCACCAGCTCCAAGCATCCCTTCTCACAAAATAGTAACCCAATATGCTCATGGTCCTATCCTTTGGGACAAACTGACGCACAAATATACTGGTAACTTCATTAATAACTTTACAACTGCAAAAGTGACCTGGCAACTCTTGCTATAGCTCCTCCCCCTTCCATAATTCAATATATAGAAAGAGATTATCTAATGCTCTAAAATGACATTTTTCCTGTTTAATCCAGGTTCATAATTTAACTCTGGAACAGTAAAGTAACCAGAATCCCCAGACTAGAACTGCTAATCCCAGCTCTATAACTGTGCAATCTCAGAGACACCTGGGGTAACAATACCTTCCCTCTCTACTAATTTTTCCATATTAGAACTTACACATGCTTAAACCTCTTGTAATTCATAAAAAGTAACATAATTTAAAGCCTTCTCTAATCCCTCATTCTTATGTAGTAATCACCCTTCCCCATCTCTTCCTCATAGTCAAATTTACTTTAGTTCCCTCCATTTCCCCATGTTTCACTCATCTGTGAGCCACCGAATTCCACCAATCTTCTGCTAAGACCACAAGTGACCTCCATGTTATTAAACCCAGTAGAAACTTCTCTATCCTCATCTTTGGTAACTGCTTAGAAATAATCTCATACAATTAACCTTATTATTATTTTTTTTTTTTTGGAATACTCTCTGATTTTAGTGTCCTTTCACTTTCCGGGCTCATCAATCTCTACCTCATCACCTCTCTAGATCTCTTTTCTGAACCCATCCTCTCTTTAGTCCATCCCCATACCTTCAATTATACCTATATGTAGACAAACCCCAAATTGAGCTCCACACCCCTCTTTCCAACCATCCACTTTCTCTCATTTGTATGCTCCAGTGGCAGCTCTTGTCAGACATCTCAAGCTGATCTCATCATCTTCTCCTCCTAAATTAGCCCCTCTACCAGTATTCTCAACCCAGAAACTGGAAACCGTCAAACTTCTCCCTCTCTTGCTCCACAATATCCAATCACCCCTGTCTCCTGAAGCCATCCATTTATGCCCATCTCCCCTTCCTCAAACTAATTTAAGGTAATCTTGTTCTTGGCTGGTGTAAGGCAAGAGTTTTCTAGTTGACCCCCCACCTCCACCCCACTGCCTTTCACTCTTACTGTCCGTGATTCATTTTCTGTTTTTCTGTCCAACAGATGTAAATCTGCTTATGTCAATCCTCAATTTCAAACCAACTTTCCAATGCCCTTGCATTTCCCTTGGGATAAAGTCAAATCCCTGAAAAGACCCTATCAGGTGTTAAATGGCCTCCCAGTTACCACTCCAGCATCATCTCTTGCCATTCTCCCACTTGCTGGTTACATTTGGCCTTCTTTGGGTTTCTGGATCATTCCTCGTTCTTTCTCATCATTGTACATTTTTATTTAACCCTTGGAATACTCTTTACCCCATTTTAACAGATTTTTTCTGGCTCTCTTGATAAACATGCACTTTCCTACCACCTTCAATTGCTAATTCAATAGCTGTGTTTCCTGGAGATTGTGTGCTTCCTGAAAGCAGGGGTTCTGCTATAACCTTTATGTTTAGTAAGGTGACTTACACATAGTACTGGCTTAATAAATGTTTGTTAAGTAAACAATATTTATAGACCTTTGGGTTACCACATCCATTTCTAAAGCAGAATTGTTCATTTTTGTCCCTATTTCTGGTAATAGCTATTTCTTGAAGTTGTCTGGATTATATAATTAGTAATTTTTTTTTTAAGGTGAAGTTCTTTCAAACACAAAGCCCTTTACAAATCAAAATAATATTATTATAACTTCTATGTACCATTCACATAAATGACTTAAGAAAGTTTGGTGAAGGACTTAGAAACTAAACTATCGTGAAGGAAGGAATAGTTTCAAGTTTAAATGACAAAGTCAGCAACCTTAGGCACTTCAGTTGGAGGCTGATTTTTACCAATATGACCATTACCTGATTATCTATATCGCTAATTTTTATGCCCTGCCAAGATCCCTGCTAGCTTTCTACTGAACACCAATCACTTGCTTTCCTCTCTTTCACCTTCTGGTTTCATTTTACAAATATTTACTATGAGGCAATCACTGTACCAAGCTCTAGGGATAGAAAGATAATTATTAAATAGTTCTAGCCTTTTCCACTTGCTATTAAAACTGTGGAAAACATCTGATAAAATGTTGAATTTAAGAGGAAAGAATGTGAGACCAGAAGGGTGTGGCTTTGAATCTCATCTCTGCCACTTACTAGATCAGTGAACTTCAGCACATTTCTGTTCATCAGTGTCCTTACCATTAACACGGGGTGGGAGGAGAGGGGAAATAACTATCAAAACTACTATTAACATTACCAAATAGAATTAAATGAGGTAGCATTTGAAGCATGTGGTTTGCATTTAAGTACTCAATAAAGTAGAATTACCTTTAATAACTGTGTAACAACCCAAAAGAGCTAATATATTGTTAAAATACTCAACAAAGCAAAGCTATTTTAAGTTTCTTTTTACTGCATATGAACACAACTCCTTTAATAAGGTTTCAGTCTCTGTATTTATGCTGTGATATATGACTTATAAGTACAACCTCTAGCACAAACAGGTGCTTAATAAAATAATTGATTATCATCAAATATTATTTTAGAAGTTCTTTAGATCAATGACTTCAAAAGTAAGGTGCATACACCCTTAGGGATAGTAAGTAGAATATATTAGAGCATGAATTTATATAAACTTATCTATAACCAAGAAGCAAAAGTTTGCTAATAGTTAACATGCACAAATGACCATGGTACCCACCCTGGGTCTATGAGGGAATAATGAGAGCTTTACAACATGAAAGGTTTTTGTTTTTTTTTTTTTAATGTTATGTTAATCACCACACATTACATCATTAGTTTTTGATGTAGTGTTCCATGATTCATTGTTTGCGTATAACACCCAGTGCCCCATGCAGTACGTGCCCTCTTCAATACCCACCACCAGGCTAACCCATCCCCCCACCCCCCTCCCCTCTAGAACCCTCAGTTTGTTTCTCAGAGTCCATAGTCTCTCATGGTTTATCTCCCCCTCGGATCCCCCCCCTTCATTTTTCCCTTCCTGCTATCTTCTTTTTTTAACATATAATGTATGATTTGTTTCAAAGGTACAGGTCTGTGATTCAACAGTCTTACACAATTCACAGTGCTCACCATAGCACATACCCTCCCCAATGTCTATCACCCAGCCACCCCATCCCTCCCACCCCCCACCACTCCAGCAGCCCTCAGTTTATTTCCTGAGATTAAGAATTCCTCATATCAGTGAGATCATATGATACATGTCTTTCTCTGAAAGGTTTGCTAGTAACACCACAGTGGTAGCTTTTCTTTCACAGGTCTGCACGACACTGCAGTTTCCTTGTCCTCAGTTTCGTATATGCACAGATTAGATTATTTAGGTTGAACCAAATTAGCCTTTGCAAAACAGACAAGTGGCTAGGAGAACTTCTGCAAACACCGAGCACTGAAGCAACACTAATAATTCATGCACAAGCAAACACCAAGAAAATGGAAAACTGGACACTTTTTCTATTACAAATCCTAGCTCTTCATCAGCCACATTATGAAGAGATAAACAATAGTGATAATCCTAACATATTCAACCTATTACTTTTCCTAGAATTTAATAGTTGAAGAGTCATTGAGTACAATGTTTTTGTACATTATAAATATAATCAGCTAGTGACTGATGCTTAATTCAACCTTTTGTAATATCTTTAGTGTATATTCTATAAAAATTATAATATTTATGGAGCCCATACATATACTAGTTTTGGTTCTAAATACTGTACGTATGTTAACGCATTGAATCCTCACAACAACCTGTAAAGTAGACCTTATTATCTCCACTGAATCATGTAAGCCAAGGCACTGAAAGACAATGTTACAAAGGTCATATACTCAGCAGATAGAGGAACTTAGGCAATTTGAACCCAGAGTCCACAATCTTAAGCACTCTGTCTACCTCACTCACGTTTTGTCTGTATTACAATAGTACAGGTAACTAATGTATAAATATATACATATCTTATGTCCATGTCCATCTCTCATTCTTTTACTAAGAGCAGTGTTTCATCCAAAAAATTAAGGTCCGCATTTTGGACCACAGAGAAGAGACTCCTGGCAGAGAATTCTGGGAAGATGACAACACAAATAAAGCTTGCTACTCTTCTATTCCAAAAGTGAATCTGTCGTTCCTAAGACAAAAGTTGTTGGGGCAAATTAAAAATGGATGTAAGCAAGATCTTGGGCTCTGTGGGTGAGAGGTGGTATGGAGCTTTCTCCTGCATGAGCTAGTGAGAGGCTGGATCCTAGAATCCAAAAGCTGCAGGGTGATAACCTGGATGCCTTGGATCTGGGAAAGACGTTGGCTGTTACAACTGTGTAGACTCTCTGAGCAACAGCTGGCACCAATCTTACAGGATCCGACTAAACTCCCTGTACCCTGTGAAGCCAAGACATCACTCAGTTGGGAAATTAGTCCTCCCCATCCAGAGGCTGGGAAAGGGTGAGAGAACCCTGGGAAATGGAAGTTATCCTCTGGGTACCTTTGTGGACACAGGAACCCTGCTTACTTCTGCACCTAGTCGCCCACCCCTTGCCTGAGCTATTTGAACCACCAGACAGACCAGAGATCCAGTGATAAGGGAAACTCACATCCCACCTAAGGAGCCCTATCAGCAAGAACATTGAAAGCCAAAAACAGACAACCCACTTAACTGCTAGAGCGCTGTATTCATTTTTTTTTTTTTACTGTATAACAAATTAATCACGAAATTAGCAGCTTAAAACATGAATTTACTATCTCACGGGAATCTGGGCACAGCTTAGCCAGGTTCTCTGCTCAGTGTCTTATCAGGCTGAAATTGAGGTGTCATCCAGAGGGATTCATTCTAATCTGAAGCTCAGGGTCCTTTACTAAGCTCACCTGGGTTGTCCACAGTTCTTTGTATTTGTATGACTGAGGTCCTAATTTTCTTGCTGGCTGTTGTCTGGGAGTCACTATTGGCTCCTAGAGTTGGCTAGCCCTCTCCTAGCATGGTAGCTTCTTCTTCAAGGCCAGAAGGAAAATAATATAACATAATCATGGGAGTCACTATCTCATCACCCTTCTGATATACACTAACCTAACAAGTTGGTAACTATCCCATCATGTTCACCGATCCCTCCACACTCCAAGGCAAGGTAATTATACTGGGTGTGTACACCAAGAGAGAATCTTGGGGGCTGTCTTAGATTCTGTCAGAATCTAAGTAGATATCTGAGAATGTGCAAGAAGTCTGAGAGGGTGTGACCCACGTAACAAATCCTAGAGAAACACCTGACTAAGTAATTAACCTAACGTAAATGAAGCAAAACCAAAACCTCACTCTCAATAGGGGAAAATACATAAGAACTAAAACAGTGGTGAGTGATGAACTTAATAATTTATATAATCTAAAAAAAGATAATAGACCACTTAGAAATATATGATGCAAGCTCTTGAAACAAAATAAGATATTTAGGAAAACATTGTGATGATAAAGGGTAAAAATAGTCATAAACCCATGTGGAACATACTATATAGCAGGTAACTAGAAAATGCAAATATTCAAGAAATTCCAGGAGAACCGGATTAAAAATATAGAGACTTCAATATGCTTCATTCAGAGTTAAACAACTCTAGTATAAACTAAAAATGAAAAGACCATGGAGGACTTTAATACAAATAAGACAAAAACTTAATAGATACATATACTCACATCTCTACAAATACAAAATTTTTACATATACATGAGACATTTGTGAAAATCAATATCAACTTTTCCATAAAGAAAATTTTAACATTTTTAAAAAGCAGAGGTCACATTTTCTGATTATAATCCATTAACTATGGAAATAGCAAAAATATGGCAAGAAAATTACTTGAAAACTGAGATACATTCCTAGCTATTGCTTAGATCAAAAAATAAAGGGAAATTAAAAACTACCTAAAACAAATTTAAAAGTGATTATGTGATATCAAAAACTATCAAAAACAACCAAAGGTATTTTCAAAAAATATTAGCCTTTATAATTAATAAAAAAAAAAAGGTGGAAGATAGGAAAGGTAAGAAAAGGAAAGGAAAAGAAAAAGAAATGAAAAAAAAGAAGAAACCTTATTACACCTCATACAAAATTAGAGAAAAATTAGAGAAAAAGCAGTTCTCAAGATAACTCACTTTGGGTCTTTTTTATAAGCTTATTCAGAGCATGTATAATGGGTCAGAACTTGGTTGTGTATATAACAAAATTTGCTTTGTTGAAAAAAATAATCCCAATGTGTAAGAAATCTAACCTGAAAGATTCAATTCTTAGTAGCAACTGGTTAACTCAGGCAAAATGAATAAGGATACCTGTTTAACTATCAAACTAGAGTGTAAATTGGAAAAATTATTATGCTATGGTAAGAGCAATAACAAAACATCCAAAGAACTATCTAGTACTTTCTGATGGTATCTACAAGAATCATTTGTTTAAAGCTCTCTGCAGTAAATGTGTAGGCTTTGTTTGCAGGGTATGCAAATGTGATATGAGAAGTTCCAGAGCAGAAGTGCCTTAGGATGCTAAGTCTTACAGATATCCCCAAGAAGCCAGACCTAGATGAAACTGTTCCATTTGTCAGACAAAATTTCTTTAAGAAAGAAAACCCTATCCCTAGAGGCACACACAGAAAAACTCAAGAATATGTCAAAAGACCCACTACAGGATGAGTAATTGTGTGTGCATGCAGAAGTATCTAGCTCCTTGTGCCCCCTCTAAAAATATCGTAAGATGGCCAACGTAGAGAAAAAGTGGGAATTCTACAACAGCACAGGGAAGCAAATCAGACGCTAGACACACCAAAACCTTAGAGGGTCCAAAGAACACTACAAACCAAACTGGGTGACAAATCATAGGCCGTGAATTAGCCGTGTAATGAGTAAACATAAATGGAGGAAAAAAACACATCTCATAGTTAAATGGGCATAAGAACTAATTTCATATACACATACCAACATATATATATATAAACAAAGACATAAAAATTCAACATCAACATAATTCATTAAGGACCTTAACTTGCTTCTCAAATTAGTAAAAAAATAATTAATATTTAGTATTAAGAAAGTATATTGAGATGGACACATTCACAAACTTCTGGTGAGACTGCCTATTGGAATGACATTTCTGGAAAATAATTGTGCAAATTGTGTCCAGAGACTAAAAGGTGTTTATATCCTTGGACTATAATTACTTTTCTAGAATTCTATCTTAATGAAACTTTTCACTACAGCATTATGATCAGAAAAAGTTTCAAAAGAACATAAATATGTAACAAAAGATGATTAATTAAAGTATATTTATGGGTCATCCATATTATGCAATCATTAAAATATCTATTAATAACTGCTGATACAAAAACATGCTTGTTATATAATATTAACAACACATGCTATCAAAAACTGATGATACAAAAACATGCTTGTTATATAATATTAACAAAACATGCACTCTAAAACTCTTATCTCCTGCTAAAACATAATGTAAAAAGTGTAAGAAAAATCCTGAAACAAAATGCAACAAAATATTAACAATGACTATAGTAGGGAAAAATAAAAATTTTGTTTTAAAGACTGTGTTCCACTTTGAAGGAATAACATTTCAGGATTTGTTAAGTGAGCTGAATTTCCCACTTGTACCTTGGCTCCATGAGTTTTGTGATCTGTATCACAAGTCATTTACCCTTATCCTATATAACTGTTCCCTCTTTGCTTTAGATTTAGGATCTTTGATCAAATTATTCTTTTCCAATAGCATATTATATTAGTTGAGTGCCAACTGAAACCTCAGCCATGCCTATCATAACATTGTATTCCTGTATGAAAAATTTCATTTTGCTTTGGTAACCACTTTAATACACAGATACATGGAACCAGAAGTATTACTCCTTGTTCTGTCCATCTGAAAATTATGGGCATTTTTTTTCCTGCCATAGCCCTTTTTTATCTGGCTCTCATTTTTGCCTCCTGCCTGTAATCTTGTATGGCAGTTTTATTAGGAGTTTTTCTTTCCACCCATTAAATTCAGATTAAAACCAGTGATGAAGATTCATCATGCTTCTTCCAAACATACTTTCCATGGTGTTCACTACATATATGCTAAATCCCTTCCAGAAACCTTTATTTCATTCAATACCATCCATATACCCTGCTGTTGACTTTTCATAGTCTTTCAGTATCACAATCACCAACTGGAAGAATTGAAACTGTCACCGGTATTCCGCTCACCCCCCATACCCAGCCAGTCCTGGAATTTTCTTTCATAACATTAAATGTCTAGAGCTGTACCTGAGATTTTTACCTGGAAGTGTAATGAATTCCCAAGTGCTTTAGCAGAAAGGAGTAGTCTTCAGTAAATTTAAGAGATTGACCAAAACCTCATCACGTTGGTTTGAAATACAAGTCCAAGAATGCAGGCCCTGCAGTAATCCTGCACAAAGCTACCACCTAATGGCTCTGTGGCCAACCCCCATGACCTTGCTTTGTAGAGTTGACAGGACCTCTTCAATGTGCAGTCACTGGGCCTTTCTGCCTGAACTCTCCTCTGGCTGGATAGTGCTATGAGTCTTCTTTAAGAAAATCTAAGTTACCATTGATGAAAAAAATCCCCTGCCTCTTCAGAATGTCCCATGTGCTTCTTTTCCTGAATCTTCCATTTGTTTGTCTTTATAACAGATTTACTACCACACTCAAAATTCTATTATATAAGGATTTCCTCCATCCAAAAACTCTTTTAATAAGTTGATTTCACCTAATGGGTGTAAAAATCATTTGGGAAGATATTTTTTAAATGCATGCATTCAGGTCCTGGGGCCCATTCCTTGGAAATTATGTCTCAGTAAGTCTAGGTTGGGTACAGGGTATCCACATTTTTAACACTGTACTTGATTCTAATAGAGATGCTCATCCAATTACAATTAAGAAGGCTTGCTTCTATCTGTATAAGAACCTAGAACATCATTCCTCAAGCTCCTTCTCCTATCACAGGTTCTAGTTCTCAAAATGGTGTGCTCCCAAGGATTCCTGGTAATTGTCTGTTAAACCTACTTAGTTCTATCCATTTGATGGTTGCTGAGTATTAACTTACAGAGTATTTAAATACTATTTTGTAGGACACATATATTTACCACTTAACAAAGTACTTCCTACAATCGTAGTTTTCCTTCCTTAGAGCAGCAGACAGCACCCTAAATAGTGTTGGCTCACCTTTCCCACTTACTTCTGGACTCCTCCTGTACCCATGCACCTGGGTCACAGACATCACTTACTGCATTCTTAATGGATAAGCAGCTTTCAATACCTACAGTTTCATGGTCAATTATGTCATATAACTAGTAGTTTTTGCTGATTTCCTGAGTAAATTTAAGTCATGAAAGCTCCATTTTATTTAATTTCAATGCATGCTCATGTAATGCACACACTCAACCTCTCTTTCTCTTGCCCCTTTTCACCCTTCCATAGTTTTTCCTACTTGTTCCTTTAATTATCAAGTCAGCATAAACTTCTGGTGCATTTATAAACCCTTTCCTCAGCCCCACAGCTATACAAAGCTTGTAACAGTGTTTACTGTTAAGAGTAAAATGATGTTTGCTAATATTTAGGACCTTTTCAAGCATGATGTGGGTTCCCATTATGTAATCAAGACAGAGCAGTACAATAAGTTGTAATATTTTTTTCTTCTCTTCAAACATCTCATTTGAAACAAATGGTCTGTACCCAATTAAGGTAAATTCTATTTTCACTTATAGGACAGTGTTTACATATTAGAAACCTTAATTTATAAAACAGCTTTTTTTTTTTTCATTCTCTAGTTAAGGTGACTGATGGTTTGCAAAGAAGGAATGGTTAGGAAAAGAATGATAAATAAGCCTAGTCCTTCATAGAGACCATGAACATACAGCCATTTCTCACAAATGCACATTAAGTACAGTTGAACATTCTTTTTGAAATATGCATACTATCAGCTTGCCAATATCATCTTTTAAGCTAATGTACTCAGACATTTCTTGGGAGAAAAATGACTTCTGTGATGAATTTTAAACCAAGTAACAAAAATATGTTATAGTTTCAAAATGTATGACATTGCATTTAAATGTATCCCCACTTACAAATATTATAAATACTTACTGACTATAAATATGATGAATATAAAATAAGTGGGAAGTGTTTTCCCTTGAAATACAACTTAAATCAGATATTATCTCAATATTTTCAACCATCTCTGAAAGCATGGGAACTATTTCTGAAATTGCCTTGAGAACAGGAGTAAACTGATGTCCTATGCAGCAGAGACTAAGAAAGAAATCCCTGCAATTCAACAGTCTGGATTCAAATCCCCTTCACATCATAAAGTAAGTTCTTTAATCTACTTACACCTCCATTTCCATAGCTGTACAATGAAGATTATCAGAGTTCCTATCTCACAGGGTCATTGGAAAAATCAGATGCAAAAATAAATACAGTGTATTCTGTATGTATTTTTGTTTGAATGTATATTTATGTTTTTCATGTATGTGTATTTCTATATTTTGTACATATGTATAAATGTGTGAGAAAATTAATGTGAAGAAAAAAATGTAAAAACAAATACTTGCCCATAGGGAAAAAACTAACTATGCATTATTGTTATTACATACAGTTTTAGGGCACTGAAATTTCCCAAAGTGATTAAATTGAGGTGTCTCTTTTAGGTGAAACTGTTATTTCCCAATGATCCTCTGTAGTCAAAGTCTCAGATAATAAGCAAGTAAGATGATTTTAGGGCAAAGCACTTTCAAAAAAGCACTCTACAAATGTCAGGCATTATTATTTTTTTTGATGACAATGGTAATAATGATGATGATTACACATTCCTCAAATCTTTTTTTTTTTAGGTGATAGACATTGGGGAGGGTATGTGCTATGGTGAGCACTGTGAATTGTGTAAGACTGATGAATCACAGACCTGTACCTCCGAAACACATTCCTCAGATCTTAATGTCATCCAGATGGCCCCATTTTTTCCAGCCTTCATGAGTCACTCTTCCTTTTTACACAAGTAATGGTAGTTAAGTCAGTTTTCCCCACCACTGAGGCCTCACTCAGGAATGCATGCAGTGACACCATTAGGCTCTATGTCTTGTTCTCCAGTATGCACATAGCCTGCCCAATGACACCCAAAGCACAGCTAAGACCAAGGGGAAACCAAGGCAAATGGAGGATAATTGTAATTCAGGAAAAGAAACATAACTCTCCATTACTTCTTCCACATGTAGTCACTTATTCTCTCCAGCCCTTTAAACAGTTCTTAGCATTTTACCTGCCAACATATTATAGAAGTCACTTACCTCTTCCCAACCAAAGTTCTTTTATACCATGTCCTTCTTATTGAGAATCCAGGTGCATATGTTCCTGGTTATAGAAAGAAGAGCATTCCCCTGCCCACCTCAGTCTAAAACCTCAGTCCCAGACCTGCCTCCTGCCTGCCTAAATGATACTCAAGGGTGGAGGCATCTAGAAAAACAAACAAACAAACAATCTTAATAGCCAAGGCTACATTTTCTAAAGTTTGGAAAGCATCATATGAAAGTCACAACCAGTTCTTCACAATATTTCTTTTAAGGAGGGATTATGTTTGCATATCTTTTGTGTCTTCTGATCATCAGTGAACAAATATGTAGAGGAAAGAAAGAATGAGAAAATGAGAGAGAGAGAGAGAGAAAGACCTATCTGTCAATGAGAGAGATTTAATTTTCAGAGAGGCTAGCCAAAAGCCATATTTGGGAGAAAACATATTGGGCTCTTTTGGGGCATACCTTTAGTAAGTATATGCCCAATTAAACCAATTTAACATATCAGCCCATGGCAAATGCATTTTTTAAATTGAGATATATTAACATTATATTAGTTTCAGATGTACAGCATAATGATTCGGTATATGCATACATTAAAAAATGATCACCACAAATCTAGCGAATAGTTAATGTCGATTGCCACACATAGTTACAATTTTCTTGTGATGAGAATTACTTCTTCAATTAGGGATTTCCCAAGTACCATGAGCTAAATACTTGCTTCATATCTAGTTGGTTAAAACTGCTCACAAAATTGGTCCCTTCCATAACAAAAGAGCTTTAATCTCCAGCCTAAATTCCCTAGTCTGCTGAAATTTAGAAACCATTTACCATCTCTCAAGTGGCATTTTCCCAACTTCAATTGTTTTAAGATCTGGACATCCAACTTTGTAAATGTGAATATGGATTCATACTTAAGTACATATAAGGTACAAAATGAAATTCTAAACATTCATTTGGTAAGGGATACATGAAGCATATATGTACAATTCATGACAGGATATTCTAATAGCTATGAATTCTTATAATTATCAGATTATTGATTTGCAGCTGAGAAATAGGAATTCCAAATAACTCTCTGTCATACCCCAAGAAAGAACCAAGTCAAATAATGAGTTAGAGGTTGATTCCATGATAGCTTGTTAGAACAAGAGCATATTTGCTCTTCTAATCCTTATTAGGGGAAAAAAAACATTATCGTCTATTACTAGACAGCTCAAACTATTTATTAAATATAAAAAAGCATATTTAGAATTAGTTGTATAGTAATTTTGAAAAAAAATCAAGACTAAGAGAAAAAAGAGTCATCCCCCAAACTAGTTATACTCAGATACCATCATAATATACATACTACTATAGAGCACAAAGACCAGAGACCAAAAGATATCCAGGCAGCAGTTTAACTTACCATCTGAAGTGAGGGTTCTATGGTCCTATGAGAGTCTTACCTTCATCCGTAAATGTGGTGTGTATGTGGCTTGGAGGGTGATGGCAGTATTCAAGTAGACACTGAAGGCCCAGCATGGCCCTTCTGGGATCTGTAGGAGGTCAAATAAAAGTATCATCTTAAAAACTAAGAATAAGCAGTGGAAACTTATTCTTCTTTGATCAATTATTGATAATAAAAAGTCCAAAGGAAGGTGATGAAACTGCCATCAACTTACTACCTTAGTTGCATAATCAAAAGAAACAGCTTTAGTCCGAAGGGAGTCACACATAGCTCACAATTGCCTTCCCATCTCTTCAGGAGAATATCCCGGCTTCTGTTGATTGATAGCATTTTTAACTATGTTGGAAGTAATGCTTTTTTACGGATGACAAGCAACAAATCCCTTCAATTATTTCTTTATTAATATCATTCTTTCCTGTGTAGTTGTCATTACTAATCCTCTCACCAATATTTCCTATTACACAATTCCAAGAAGAGATAGGCTTCTGCCATTTGCTGGTATATGTTGGTTTCAATTTACTAAGGTTTTTTTCTTTCAACTAAGAAATAGTTTGTTAATTTTTTGGAGGCTGATGGGATCTTCTAATAGTTCATGTTTCTAGGCACAGGTGATGCTCACAGTGAGAATATATATGCATTAACATGGTACTTCCATACATGTGTATAATCAGTAGTGCTTTAGAAACTCTCTTCCCTTCAAACGGCACTCAGAGTAATCAGTCCAAGACTGGCACACAGAAAATACACACACAAAATAAACACACAAGGAATGAGAAAAAAAAATATTTAGCATCTATGTATCTCCATATTAATTATCTTGCCTAATCTTCACATAACCCAATGAAATAAGTATTATCTATGAGATAATGAGAAAAAAAGAATGCTTAGTAAATTTCCCAAGGTCTCATCTTGACTTCAAATACCTACTCTATGACATCTTAGTTGTAAACACACTCTCCATGGAAATAAAAATCAGTATGTGGGGTCTCTCATTTCTAAAGTATTATGATAACATTTCATTAGATGCTCCATTCTGAAGGAGGATACTTTCAAGGCTGTTGATATTTTAGTATCACTGTAGAAAGGGAAGGAGCAGTGTGATCTGCTGTATTTTTTTAAAGTTCTGGTCACCACATGGTATTTCCGAGGGCCTATTTATTTGCAAATGTTTCTGAAAAGAAAGAATGAGGACTTCAAAAAATTATCATTTAATAGCACTGCAATAGATGAGTATCAGTAAAAACACATGTGACAAAAGAAAAATAGTTTTATCAGCAGGACCCTAGGAATGACTGGATGTGGAGACTGAATGAGAGATAATAATCAAGGATGACTCCTATGTTCCTAGCTTCCATGAATGAGGGGATTTCCATGCCATTCATTTAGAGAGAGAATACAGTTGAGAAATAGATTTTAGTTGAAATTACTAGGTCATTTTTAGAACATGTAGAGATCCAAATTCCTCTAAGATGTATAAGTGAGATTCCCAGGAACCAGCTGGATTTATGAGTCTTGAGTTCAGGGCAGAATTTAGGGCTAAAAATATAACATGTAAGTGGTAACTGAAACCATGAATGTGGTTTAAGTAACCTTATGAGTATGAATAGTAAAAAGAACACAGTGCCAATGAAGATGACTTGGAGAATGTGAATATTTAAAGAATAGGCAGAAAAACATGAGCCCACAAAAGAAACTAAGACGTCTAGAAAAATAGGATGGAATCCAGGAGAAAATAAAGTTGCAGAAGCTAAGGAGGTATTTCTGGCTTAAAGGAGAGAATGGTCAACAATGACAAGTAAGATGAAGATAAAAAGGATCTATGTTATAGGTCATTGTTCATCTTGGAAAAAACAAGGAATGAATTCGTACTGAATTGGTAGAAGTTTTTACTCCTATATAAAGCAGCTTGATTTTCCCAAGCTCAGAACTTGGTTATAACTAAAAGGAAATGTGATGTCAAAAGCCAGTGTTTTAAAGAGGGAAGAAACTTCATGTTGCATCTTTTTCAATAGTCCTTACTTGTGAAAAAGCCAAGAGGTAAAACTATTGAGTCAATCTGAAACTATGATTTTACAAGGGATTTAATCAGAAAGACAAGGAGGAATAGAGGCAGCGTAATGGTGACAGAGTGACTGACATGACTGACTTTACGATCGAGGTTAGAAAGGGAAGAAAGTGACTCTAGAAAGAAACAGATTAAAAGAAAATGGAGTAGTTCAGATCCTGACAGTTTCCTGAAGTCCAAGATTAGGTGTATTGGTATTACAGAGTCGGGAAGGATAGGTTGTTATAGCTAAAGAAGAGTGATAAATTGAAGTTGAATATTTCATATATAGTAGAGTGTCCTAGGTTTTGATATATTTCAAGATGTGTCAGATACCGAATTAATTTAGAGGGAAAGACCACTGGAATTGAAGTCAAAGAAGTGTCTTGGATTGAATCATCCACAAAAACACTGAAGTCACTTTGGAAGTTATTGAGATTAAAGTAAAAAGTTTAGACACTAGAAAGGCATTGCTAATCGGTTTTATGTCGGTCAACTAACTGCTTTCTCTTGGAATTCATACAAAACTGAAAATGAGTTGGAAGTATAAAATATAAGTATATTTTATATATAAAATGGAAATATAAAATGACTACAAAAATAGTCAAATAGGAGATGACTTATTTTGAGAATTAGCCAAGGCAACTCAAACCATAAAAAGCATTATGGAAAATAGATTAAAATATTTGGATATTAACTTTAATTAATAAATATTTTCCTAGCAAGAATTTGCTGTTTTATTTCCTTTTTATACCAGCTTTTTAAAAAACTGTCCTTAAATATTTTTGGTTATGTCACCTTCATATGACACATACAATATTATATAATGATGGTATATATTTTACTAAACTACACAAATATATTACTGTTCCTTTTTTGTCCCCAGTTTTACTGAGCTCTAACTGACATATAACATCGTGTGTATATAGCATATAACAGCATGATGTTTTGATGTATGAATTTACTGCAAAGTGATTACCACAATAGGGATCAGACATGCGTGTAAAGAAGTTGTACCATGGGAGAATGGGGATGAAAATGGAAACAGAAAAGGATCTCTGGGTTATATCATGGATTAAACTTAAATCCATGAGTTTGCAATTGGTACCATTTGCCCAGTTAAGTCAGTTGCTCTAACAGTTGTTAGCTTCATTCATGACAAGGAAATCAAGGAACTATGAATATAAAAATAACGAAAATGTAACTTATACAGACAGTGAAATGACTTAAAATGAAGATGCACTTGGGGTAGAGAGGAAGAAAATGTGTCAGGTGCTAAATTCTTCAATAAAAGTCAGAGAGATCAATGCATGGCTATTGCAGAGAGGACAAATGCAACTGAAGAGACATGAGAGGATAATAGAGTCAAGTGGTGTGATGCTCGGAAGTTTCACCCAGATATGGCAGCCTATCAGTCCTTAACAACATCTATTTTTAAAAGGCAGGCTTATTCTGTTGAACAGAAGCATTTTTTTAATGTTTTGATATATAATCTCAGATTAATTTCCTCAAGAGTTTATATTACCAATAACTATTATGAAAGTTTTGCATTTACTATTACTACACATGGTCAGGTCAGTGCAGTATAGTGCACATATTTGAACCAAAGCAAAGACAAGACCTCTCATAGCACCTTTTTAAAATAGGTGTGTGTTTTTAAGGGTCAATCAGGAACCAAAAAGTATAAGTTTCAGACATTTAGATTTAGTTCTAATATAAGAATTTTTCAGTAGTAAGATCTTTCCTTTGAACAACCTCTGGAGATGACTTGTTCATTGTTTGGACACATTCAAACTAGGCAGCAATGTTAGAAAGGGGATTCTACTGCATGAAAGTCTCTTAAAAATTGATGAACTTGCAACAATAAATTGGTTTATGAAACTGATACAACAATTTCCAGGTATTCCATTTATGAACCACATCTACAAATAAAGGTCACAGAGATGTGATTTTTCTACCAGGGCTCTTGAAGAAGACTTCAAGCAATAAATTTAACCAGTCTTGCCCATAGGCCATAATACTTGGGTATACCCACAATATCCAACCTACTCAAGAAGCTTCTTTCAGCTTCAGCATAAAGGGAGAGGAATATGAACTGCTATCCCCATGGTTTCTACCCTCCTTAGTGTCTTCTTGTGACTGGAGAGGTGTTCCAGTCACTTACCATTTGAATGGTACTAGTGTCCCTGGTGCTCTCAGAGTTACCTCCAGCGCATGTTAATCAGCAGTCCAGCTGGTGAAGCTGTCTGAAAAGGAAGCCCTTCACAGTGAATGTATCTTCCCACCATGTGCCAGACACCCAAGTCATTTTCATGGCTCCAGGTGCCAGGCTAGGTGATTCTCTCATGTCTGAGACCAAGAGTAGGCATTTTTCTTCAAGTTTAGGCAAATCTAAGGGAATGAATCACTTCTTCTATACAAGATGACAAAATCCCTATGCACTACACTAGGTTTACTCTCTTCCCTTTGCCCTCTTCCATTTGCTTGCCCACCCATATTATAATATAAAGCCAATTTCTCCCAAATAGAATTAGTAAACTACCTTCCTACCCCTTCTTGTCTTTTTTTTTTTTTTTTTTTTGGTGTGTTTCTCTTACAGCTTTGTTGGTTGGTTAGCTCTTTGAGTTTTAATGGTAATTGTGGGATTTGCCATTTCACAATAAAAGAAATCATATGTCTATCATGGGAATTATGCTGGTAGTTCTGTATGATTTTCCAAATATATTTCCTAACATTTTCCATGGTCTATGTTTTCATATTTCTTTTTAATTGTTTACTTCTAGCATTCTATTTGAGCTCTTCCAGTGCAAGGAAGTCCTATATGAATGCATATATCCTTCTAAGAATGAATTTGATAGGAAAAGGTACTTACAACTCCAGATTCAAACCAAACCAATACTTGAGTACTGTAGAGATCTACGGTTAAGAGAAATTATTTATTTACACACTATTTAGGCAAATTTTATCTTGGAATGTCATACCGTAATTTGTGGGCAGCATTCATTAAAAATAAAGCTGATTTTTAGAGCATAACTGATAAACAGAATACTAATTATTATTATAGTTATGTTGCTTATAAATTAATTTAGTACCAGCATAGAGATATTTGCCCTTTTTCTTATTTAAATCACCCATTCAGTATTCTTCTTCTGTTCTATCTTTAGAAAGCTAAGAAATTGCCCCGCATCGGGCTCCCTGCTCAGCTGGGAGACTGCTTCTCCCTCTCCCTCTCCCCCTGCTTGTGTTCCCTCTTTTGCTGTGTCTCTCTCTGTCAAATAAATAAATAAAAATTAAAAAAAAAAAAGAAAAAAAGAAAGCTAAGAAATTATCTGAAAGTATTTATATCCTTTAATCCGAGTATTTCAGAGGATGAATTTGAGACTCATAGGAGTTGACTATAGACAGAGGTGTTTTTTTTTTTTCTCTCTGCATGAGGAGAGGAACCAGTTCTCCTTCCCCATTACTGTACTTTTTCCAATATTTGAGGAAGTTGATAACAGACAAAATGGTTTCATCAACCTCAGCTATAACTGGGAACTAAATTTGCTCAAAGCAGGTTTCAAGGAAACATTGAGTCCATTCTCAGTTAATAAAATTCTTCTTTTGCTTTAAAAATGACCATTTCCAAAATTCAAATATTTTAATCACTCAGAACATGTTACTCTTATAAAAAATTAAAGACAAATTTTACTCTTCAATCACTTCTTTTGCCTTTTAAAGTAGACATTTCTAATTGGAAAAACTTGAAAGTGTAAGTTACAAAAAAGATTAATTTTCTTTCTCATCAAAAATGCCACAGTCCTTCAGTCATTTATAACTTTTTACTGGCAGAGGTGTCCTGCAGCATTTATATGATCTTTGCCCAACCCCTGGCCAGGTTTCTCTGGTGCTGCTTTCCAGGAATCTCTGGAATTAGAACCACATTTTTCCTGTCATTCTCTTTTTCCTTCAGTAATTATGTCTTCTTTTTCTCTGTCACATTTAGCTATTGGATATGCTGGCTAACATCACAGTGATATTAAAAAAAAATTCAGACCTCATCTAAATGATGGTATCAGGCCATCATCAAGCCTCAGGAATAAAAGCTGTCTGGAAAGCAAATTTCAAAACTTTTTATACAGATTTTTATACTTATTTATCCTTTTACCAATTTGAGGTACAACTGGCATGCAACAAACTGTATTTAAAGCATACAATTTGATAAGTTTGGACATATTGGGTACACTCAGGAAAACCATCACCACCATTAAGATAATGTAGATATCATTCATCCCCCCAAATTCTCTCATGCCTGTTTATAATACTTCCTTCCAACCCTTCCCCATTTGCCTCGACCACTCTCAGGCAATCACTGATCTGCTTGCAGTCATGAGAAATTCATTTGCATTTTCTAGTATCTTATATAAATCATTCAGCATGTATTGCATTCTATCTAGCTTTCTTCACACAACATAATTATTTTGTGATTCATCCATGTTGTAGCATATTTACATAGTTCATCTGTTTTATTGCTAAGTAGTATTCAGTTGAATGGATGTATCAGTTTGTTTATCCGTTCATTTATTGATGGATATTTGGGTGGCTTCCACTTTAGGGCTATTACAAATAAAGTTGCTATGAACATTCATATACAAGTCTTTGGACGTATGCTTTTATTTTTTACAAGTAAATACTTAGGAGTGGAAAAGCTCAATCATATGGCAAATGTATGTCGAACTTTTTAAGAAATCCACAAACTGTTTTACCAAGTTATTGTACCATTCTACATTACCATTAGCAGTGTATAAGAGTTCCATCTCATCCCTGTCCTTAGCAACTCGTGGCAGGGTCTTTTTTTTTTTCCCCTTTTAACCATTCTATTAGATATATAGTGCTACCTCATTGTGATTTTAACTTGCCTTTCTCTAATGATTAATGATGTTGAGCACCTTTTACTACGACTCTTCCAGCGGTTACAATGGGACCAGTGGCTTTGATATTTATTCAAATTCCCAGAGACTGAGGTCTCTACATACAAATGGCTGGATTAAGTGAGATCCAGAGTACTCCCATAATGGGAAACTCTAGAAGTGTGTAAATCTCCCCTCAATTAAGATGACAAAGTGAAATAAAACATGTAGCTGGTAGAAATTATATCACAGATCAGGAAAGGGGAAACTCTCTTTAAAATTCAAAGAGATATAATTCCTTAGATATTATGTAGTGTAAGAACCAGAATATATATATATATATATGTATATATGTATATATATGTATGTGTGTATATGTATATATACATATATTTATTTATATTTTATTATAACATATTATAATATTATATAATATATATTTATTTATATTTATATATATATTTGTTTTAAACTACTTGATCCTCAATAATATGTAAAAAGGAATGATCAGAATAGAACAGGAACAGAACACCACAGGAAGAGACTTGACTGAGATTAAAGAGCAACCATATAAAAATGACAATAAATGTGGCATCTCTGAATGTTTGAAGGCAAATGTGTGTGATGCTAGATTTTTATTCTAGCCAAAGTGCCTTTTACCTATGAAAGCAACAAAGATATCCATAGATATGTGAGAGATCCAAGAAAAAAAAATCAGTACATCACTCTCCTTTTTAAAAAAAATTAAGATGTACCTCACTAAACTGAGGAACGAATTTATGTATTTGTTAAATAAATATTGAATCATTGTCATGATCAGGCAATGTGTTTGGGGTACTGGAAAATAATTGAAAAGATATAACTTTTCATCAAATAGATGTTGGCCCTTAAAATGTATTGCTAATTATGGATTAAAATGTTATTTAATATTTAATTCTTTTCATTTAAAGGACAGGAATTTAGTTACAATTAGAATGGTTAATGGTTCACTGTTTTATTTGGCAAGATCACTGACAGACCTGTTCTGACTAATCCAATACCACGGTTAATACAAATTTTGTGGTCATTTACCAGTTAATACTAAATGGGTGGGAGCAACCAATTACTAAATAAATGAGTGAATAAGTAAATAAAATAGTTTGATTATGAAGTCATCTGTCACCTTTATTTTAAGATTCACAGAAGATTTCAAGGTTGTAGAGTACCTCGGGTTGACCTATAAGCATGTGCTTTCATTGTGAAGAGCTGTGAACAATGACTGTTTCAAGAATTCTGAGTAACAGATAATCTATGTGGTTGTTTAATTTTAAGTGACGACTTACTTGTCACATTCTGTCCTGCAAATGATTGATTTGGCAAGGAGTGGAAGGAGGGAATCTGATCTCCCTGATTTCTCTGCCCCACTATCCCTAGATTAGACACATTCTTGATAATGCACTGAAGGCCTTTATGTCTCTTATACAAATATCAACCTGGAAAATGTTAGAACTTTGACTCTTACCAGACACAGAAACTGAAAAGCTTTTCTGACAGTAAGCTAGTGAGCTAGTCGGCTCCAGAACAAGTATGAGGAGAAGAGCTGTTCTCATAGAGTCCCTAGAAACTGAACGTGTAATCTCCCCTCTTTGCAAACCCATGTTGTTTCCAGCATTTACTTCAAGTAATGGAAGATTTTTTTTGTTAGAACCACAAAGGTGGGGAAAGGACTTCCGAAAAACAACATAAATTTCTCCACTATTATTTCTGCATTCCTTGTTGACTCACATGCCTCTCCTGCAATAAATAATTTACTGTAATAAAAAATTTACTACACTAAAACTATCATTAAGGTCACTGAAAGAATAAATCATCATGTTTTACAGAGTATGCCTAGCTAAGCTAACCAACTTTACTGCTTGGATTTTTATTTGCTGGGTGATGGGATGTGCAAGGCAGTTAGAGGAAGTAGGGATTACTGAATAAAAATTAAAACATTCCTACAGCAAGCCACCAGGATTGAACTTGACCTTTGGGAAACAAATCGAAGAGTCTCATAAAAGTCATGCTTCAAAGCACATCAGAGTTATTTTTATGGACAAAATCTCCAATGAGATCGTTGACAACGTGTGTATTCATGACTTTCAAAGGGAAGAACAGGACATAATGCCAGCTTGTTAGAGATCCTTTGAAAACAATAGGACACTTTCAAGTCATTCTGCATTGTAAAATACTAACAAAACTCCAAGAAAATGCCCTTTAGCCTGTGTCATTTTATTTATATGTATGTATAAATGTGTATGTATGTATAAATGTGTATATTTGTATAAATATTTCCTATATAATAGGGCACCTGGGTGGCTCAGTTGGTTAAACGTTGACCTTTGGGTCAGGTCATGATCTCAGGGTCCTGGGATCAAGCCCCGCATCCAGCTCCCTGGATCCAGCTCTCCCTCTCCCCCACCCCCTCGCCCTGCTATCCCTTTCTCTCTCTCTCTCTCAAATAAATAAATAAAATCTTAAAAAAGATATTTCCTATATAATGAATTGGGTCTATTGGAATAGCTTTGGATACTGTTTAATAACGAATTTAGATAACAATGTATATAAACCATTATCTAATTGTCAAATGAAATTTTAGATATGTTCCAAGTTGCTTTATGAAACCACTTTTTTGAAGAATGAAGTATTGCTCAAATATAAATGATACTGTGTAGTTTTAAAATATGAGTATAATTTCAATGGAAAAAAGCATACTTGTGATGAGACAGAAAAAATTTATAGTGCCCAAACCTTATGTTATTCACATTTAGAATACAATAAAAGGGAGAATACTATTTGATCAAGTAAACATAATATTTATACCTGTGATTCCAAAGCAGACTATAAAGATCCCTGAAGTTGAGCTCATAAACTCAAGAAGCCAGAGTATCAGCAAGGTTATCCATGAGGATACTGAAGTCCCTGGAAATGTTGCCAGGATTCAAGGGAAAAGAATATGGAGTCGTGTGCAAAATCTCAGGGAAGTCAAGAATTGACAATGGCCTCACCTTCACTCATGTCTTTAGCATTTTCTTTTTCATTTTATGTCCTCACACTCAATATGTAGAAGAATGAGCCACCTCATTCCTCTGTACATCTGCCTTATGCAGATGTACATTAGGACTAACCTGGACTGGAGAAAATAACCTAGATCAGAGGATGTGACCAAGTACAGCAGAAGGTTCAGGCACAATGCCCAAGAGAGATAATGACCAAAGTCACTCTTGTGGGAACTGAAGAACAGTGAGTGAAGCATGACAATACAGAAGTGGGGTGAGCACACCCTGAAGTCTGAGGACCAGCAGGCAACTATTCTCCATTCCTGAGCAGCCCAACCTCTGCTGCCAATCAGACTGAGAAGAAAGGAAAAGTCTCCCTAGACGAGGAGACTGGCAAGAACAAGGGAGGGGAGACATCCCCAGGCGTTGAGCAGAAGCAGGGAAATGCTCTACTGGGATGAATGAAGGGATGGGACTTAGAATCAAGGCAGAATTCCACACCCCCAAATCAAGCCAAGTGAAAAAGCTTCCAAGTGTGCAAGAGAGATTTGGGGAGAAGGTTAGGCAGGATAAATCCAGGTGTTATAAGACCTGAAGTTTATATAAATTTGAGGCCCTCTTTAAGCAAAATAATACAATATTATGAAAATCAAGTGTTAGGACTCTTCTCAAAAACTTGGAAGTTGTCCATGCATATAGGGTTCTATAACTTAAACTCCATTGGCTTTACAGCTGTGTAAGGAAAGGGGCTTGAAAAGGATACTGTGAGAACTTTGGTGTTGCCCCTAAAGCACCTACAAGTTTCTAGACTAAACTCCTGAAGCTACTACAACAAAGTATTTTCTGTCCTGTCTGAATGGTCTGGGAATCAGAGTGGACCTTACCTTCAACTGCTGGGATCACAGGGGCTGACCATGGCAAGGTGGAAAGGATGGAATCAGGAAAAGCAAAGCAAGAAATTTACATAGAAAACTCTTATTTGCAAAAGTGAGATGAAAACATTGATTTCCTTGCCAAAATTTCAAAAGATGATTTGGATATCAGAAAATATGATTATATGAACATGTATGCATATTTGAGCATTATTTTTGTTAAAAATGTATATAGCAATGTGAGGGATGAAAAAAACAAATGCCAGGATATAAGTAATGGGCACCAGTTGACAAGTTTTTTTTAAAATAACTTTTTCAACTATAAAACATGTGATAACCACATTAAAAAAACCAGAATAATCATTACCAACCCAGATACATCCATTCTATTTTTTGATGGATGGCTCAGTTCATTTTTCTCAGGTTTTTAAAACATTCATCTTTGCTTATATAATGCTTTGTCCTTTGAAATAGTAGAGAATGTTCCTCAGTGTTAAAACCTACCTCTATTACTTATTCACTAACTTCTAAATGGCCCCCTCCTTTCTTTGTATCTGGTCAAGCTGCACTTCATGTTTTAACCATCATTTTCATCCCAGTTGCTAACTGCTTAACAACAGCTAATGCAGCCCTCGATTTCATTAATGGAAGCATAATGCCCAGAACACAGGTGTTAATAGCCCCTCTCTACCCTGGGCTGGGTAGATCACTGTGTTCATTCTCAGAAACACATTTTATAAGGGTCATTGACAAATGGAATTACATTCGTTCAAAAGAGGATTATCAGGATGGTGAATGCCAAATGAGGGACATTAAAGAAATTGAGGGTGTTTAACCTTGAGAAGAAAAGCCCTGGCATGAAATGGGGAGATGTGATAGATCCCATCAATTATCTGAAGTTTTGTCATGTGGAAGAGGCATTACGCTTTTTCCATGCAGCTTGACCGTTAGGGAAGTTACTGGGAATCAAGTTGCTGCTCAATCTCAGTGAACTTTCTAACAAGGAAGGCTGACTGAAATTTTAATAAGCTCTCTGCTCCCTGTCCCTGAGAGTGTTCAAGCAGAGATTGGAGCACCACCTGGCAGATGTGCTTAATTGGAAGATAAGTCAAACTGGCTGGAGTTACAAACTCAGAGGTCTTCAAAGACCCAGGCAGGTATGTGAGAGGAAGCAGACCAGAGTTAATATGGAGAGATGAGTATGTGGCATGCCAGAGAGTGATGTTCCCACCCCTGCCACCACCCCCACCCAAGGGATTTCACTTTGATCTTTGAGGTGTAGTGAATACACACACACACACACACACACACCAGGCCATATTCAGCCTATAGGCACCAGTTAGTAACCTTTAACTATGTCATTTCTGAGATCTCTTCCAAGGTTAAAGTCCCTGCATTCTAGGACTATGTTCAATATTGTGCCCAAAGGATCATATAATTTTGTTATGTTAATGATGACAAATAACTTTATTTTAACTTGAACTAAAATTGTCAACTGTAGAATTTGACATTTTACATTTTTAAAGGAAAACAAACTTTTATAAATTGAAATGCATTTCTATTTTTTTTCTCATCACCACCCCAAAGCCCAATGTTCATCAAGAATAGAAGTAGGGGAACGTGGGTGGCTCAGTCTTTAAGCGTCTGCCTTCGGCTTAGGTCATGGTCCCAGGGTCCTGGGATCGAGCCCCGCATCGGGCTCTCTGCTCCGCGGAAAGCCTGCTTCTCCCTCTCCCACACCCCTTGCTTGTGTTCCCTCTCTCGCTGTGTCTCTGTCAAATAAATAAAATCTTAAAAAAAAAAAAGAAGTAGTCCTCATTAATGACATTACCATTATATATGTAAATAAATAAGATCCTTAAAAACAGAGGATTTGAATAATATGCACATATGCATTCTTCCCCAGTATTTCACACTAAATGCCCTACCAATAACTAATACGGGAAAAGATTAAAATTAATATCTAGTACTTAAATAATTGCCCTTTTGTCCAGGTAGAGGAATAAAATCCTTATCTCTGTTTCAAATAGCAAAATATAAAGTCCATTTTGACATAAATTTTATAAAATGCCATTAAAATGGTAGGTTATTTTGTATGTAAGTAGTCATATCATTGACAATAAACTGCACATTTGAGAGCCACGAAATAATGTAAGTGGAAAAACAAGCTTAAATATACAGTAAATTGTTATTTCATTTAAAATGCCACTATTTCAGGTCTCTGGTACTTGAGGTACCTGATTGATAAACTTGGATGTGGGATTTGGTGAAAGTGGTAATTTTCATTGACAAATAACTGAATACCAATAATTGATCATTGAATAGGAAGAAGGTATTTGGGAATGGGAATGAGGCTTATGAATTTGGTTTTGGACTGCTGAGTTTGAAGCACCTGTTGGATTCCCATGGACATAGATGGTTCTAGAACTCAAGGGAGAGACTTCAAATTTTACATCTTGAGTGCAAATCTAAGTGCTATTTAAAGCCAAGGGAGCAGATAAGCCCATGCAAGACGAGTAAGTTAAGTAAGAAGGGAGTGAAAGACAAATCCTGGGCTCTGTAATAGTTATAATGTGGGGAGAGTTAAGAAAACCTGGGAAGAAATCAGAGAGTAGAGGGCTCAGAGGGCTAAGAGTGCTCCAGGGAAAATTGCTGCATGGAATCTCAGTTAGCCTAATTTCAAGAAAAAGAAGGTGAATAAAACCGAATGTCATGAAGGAAAAATGTCCCATGGCATGAAGGGCTCTTGGTGACCACATCCAGAGAAATTTTCAAGGGAGTGAAGAACCTGAATCCTAATTAGAGTGGGTTAAGAAGGCGTACATTAGGCTGCAGCCATTTATTGGGAGTTCTTTAGTATTTTTTATGCTGTTATCTTACACATATATTTTTTTCCCAAAATATAAAATAATCGTTTTAACACTTTTTCCTTCTCTGCTCAGGTAGGTTCTTCAAAGTTATACACTAGCTCAACTCTGCTTCCTCAGCCCTCCTTAACTTTCTATTTATTTGTTGATATCCATCTTATGGGAATATGAATACTAGGATAGATATACAGAAGTGTTCAAACAACATTATTAGAATAATTAAATTTAGAGAAAACCCAAATATCCTAAATCAAGGGAGAATTAAACAAATTATCAAATACTATGGAATATGCAACTATTAAAAATGAGTGAGATAGACTTGTATATACTAACACAGAAGGACCTTAATATGTTGACAAAATTTTACAAGCAAATTTCAGAACAATAGTATCCTATAATACCCTTTTTAATATACATATATATCTACGTACATAAAGCATGAATATATAGAGGAATGAATAATGAGTAAAGGTACCAAAGAATACAACCCAAATTGCTAGGAATTTTGTATTAGTTTAATGTTTACAACACCCAAATACTGTTTCCATATCCTATATAAATTTTATTTCTTACAGCCAGTGCTTTTGCATAGTTTTTAAAAGTTTAAGTATGATGCTTACTTCTTAATATACTCTATCAAATTAAAACCCCTTTTTTCCATTTCTATCTCACTGAATTATCAACTGGATATTGTATTTTTATTCACTTATCTTTTTGGCTGCTAATTCCACTGCTCAGTATCCTACAGAATATGTACATTAGGAGGTACGTGCAAAAAAAATAATTGTTACATTACTTGTAATAGTCAAAATTAAGAGAATACCCAAATAGTCACCAACGGAAAGAGGGTTAAATAAATTAAGCTATGTAGACTCGAAGTATGCAGCAGTTAAAATGAAAGAGCCTTGTCAACAGGTACATGAAAAGATGTCCAATGCCACTAATCATCAGGGAAATGCAAATTAAAATAATGAGATATCACCTCACACCTTTTAAAATGGCTAATATAAAAAAAAAACAAGAAGTAAGTGTTGACAAAGATGTGGAGAAAAAAATCTTTGTGTACTTTTGGTAGGAATGTAAATTGGTATTGCCATTGTGGAAAACACTATGGAGATTCCTCAAAAAATTAAAGTAGAACTACCATATGGCTCAGAAATTCCACCTCTGGGTATGTATCCAAAAAAAATTCCAAAGCACAAACACAAAAAGATATGTCCCCCCATGTTCATTGTGGCTTTACAATAGACGAAATATGGAAACAACCTACATGTCCATCAACAGATGAATGAATAAAGAAAATAAGAAATGGAATATTTTTCAGCCATTAAAAGAAGGAACTCTGCCACTTTTGACAGTGTAGACAACCTGAAGGGCATTATGCTAAGTGGAATAAGTCAGATAAATAACACAGAGGAAGACAAATAGTGTATGATCTCACTTATATATGGAATCTTAAAAAAAAGAACAGCAACTCATAGATACAGAAAACAGAGGATGGAACGGGTAAGAAGTGGGTAAAGGATGTCAAAAGGTACAAACTTCCAGTTATAAAACAAGTCTTGGGATGTTGATGTATAGCATGGTGAGTATAGTTAATACTATATTGGGGATTCAAAAGTTGCTAAGAGTCAACATTAAGCTCTCATCAGAAGAAAATATTTTAACTATGTATGGTAACAGATGTTAACTAAACTTAGTGTGATCATTTTCTAATACATACAAAGATTGAATCATGCGTATACCTGAAACTAATATAATACTATAGATCAATTATACCTCAAAAAAAAAGGAGCATTGTCTGCATTTATGGCTATGGTTTTGTTCTTTTAAGAAACTGTGACATCCATTTGCTAATATTTTATTTTGCATCTTTGTATCTTAAGTGAAATTAGTCCATGTACTATTTTGCTACTGTTACTGTTCATTACTAAATTTTGCTATTAATCTAATCTCACTCAAAGAGTAAGCAACCTTTCATCATTTTCCCATGATTTTGTATTTCATTACAGTATATAACAATTATCTTTTCCCTCAAAATCATGAGAGAACTGGTCTAAAAACCATATGGTCCTGTGTGGTTTTGATTCCCTTTAATCGCCTTCTCAATTTGTTCTGTAATAATGGTAAAAGAAGAAAGCACAACGGAGAGAGTTGAATGTTTTGCTTTTGCAGGAAGTCTCATTTAAGTAAAAGCTTGAGGTGAAAAGAACATTCTGAGGTCAAGCTAAGAATATGGGCAATCTTGCTTTCAGAGAGCACAGTGGACTAGAGGGACAGAGAAACTACAGGGGGTAGAGCCTCAGAAGAAGAATCGGGGAAGAAGTGTCCTCGTGACCAGAGGGATCTTCAGTTTGGGCAATGCTTGCGTCCTGTGGATAAAAGATCATTTGGATGGAATTAGCTAATCCCAGGGCTCCCAAATTTAAGACAAAATCACTTTGCTTTGATATCAGAATTACTTGCAGCAGTGTCTATTCGGTCTTATGTAAAAGGTCCAAAAGAAGAGGTTCTGGAATGGAGGAATCTGTGATGGGCTTCAAATCCCATCCAATTCTGGGGACCTGTCATATGGCCCCAATCCTTCCAGAAGCCACCTCTATCTACTGTGATCTGTTCTTCTTCTTAAAACTAGTAGCTCTAAGTAACACATTTGTCTAATGATTACGTTTTTTATTAACAAATGTTTTATTTTGAAATAAATTCAGAATTTTGGAAAATTTGCAAAGGTAATCCAAAAAGTACATATGCACTTTCTGCCAGTTTCCTTAATATTAATTAGGGGAATAGTTGTCAAAAATAAAAATTTAGCATTGGTACAAAATAATTAAACTATAGATTGTATTCAGATTACACCAGTTTTTCATTGATGTTCTCTGTTCCAGGATCCAATATAGTTTACCATGTTGCACTTGGTCATGTCTCCTTATTCTCCTCTAATCTGTGACAGAGTCTCAGTTTTTATGCAGAGTATCAGCCTGGTATTTTGTCCCTTAATTTTATCTGTCTGTGACTTTCTCATGATTAGAGTGGAAGTACAGAAAAAATACCACAGAGGCAAGGTGTCCTTCCACTATGGAATCAATGTTTGTGTCTCTCAAAAATTCATATGGTGAAGCCCCAAGCCCCCACTGTGATGCTATTTGGAGGTGGGATCTTTGGAAGGTAATTAGGTCATGAGAGTACAGCTCTCATGAATGGGATTAGTGCCCTTAAAAGAAAAGATAAGACACAGGGGATACTCTGTATGATACTATATGATAGACACCTATCATTATACATTTGTCCAAACCCATAGAATGTGCAAGAAGGCTGCTGTCTGCAAACACAGAGGAGGACCCTCACTGGACACTGTTGGCATCTTGATATTGGACTTCCCAGCCTCCCGAGCTGTGAGAAATGCATTTGTTTTCTTTAAGCCACCTAATCTATAGTAAATATTATAGCAGCCTGATTTAAGACACCCTCTCATTGCAAGATACCAAGAATACATGTTATCAACATGACTTATAACTGATGATGTAAACCTTGATCCTCTGAGGTGGGGTATTCTAGGTTTTGCCACTATTGAGTCATTATTTTTCCCTTTCCATACTCTATTCTTTGGAATTTAATTGCTAAGTCCAGCTCATACTTCAGGGGAGACAAAATTAAGCTCAGTTTTCTGGAAGGGGGTTATTCACATATAAATTCCTCTAAGAAAAATGTGTCCCTCTTTTTTATTCCTTTCATTCATTCATCTACTTATATGAGTATGGTTTCATGGATACTTACTTTATTCTGTGGATTATAACCAAATACTGTCACTATTTTGTTGCTCAAAGTTAAAGTTCTTTTAACATGTCACCAGATGGGTTTGTTATCTTTACTCTTCTCCCACCCCCAACTTCCAGATAGGCCCAACACTCCGAATCTAGGCAGTGCTTTACAGAACTCCTTTGTTTTCCTCCATGGTATCCAGCATAGATCACTGAATGTAGTCAATATTTATCAAATACCCATT
The DNA here is from genome assembly GCF_002201575.2 of Neomonachus schauinslandi. Taxonomy (NCBI): domain Eukaryota; kingdom Metazoa; phylum Chordata; class Mammalia; order Carnivora; family Phocidae; genus Neomonachus; species Neomonachus schauinslandi. The sequence goes on along the minus strand of NC_058405.1, from coordinate 32,179,516 downwards.
GATAGATAACAAGTAGACAGAGAAAGAGAGACAGATGTGTCTTTCTGCCACAAGGTTAGTCTATATGAAAATCATCCTAACCAGAAAATTTTCTGCCTCAATCTTATGGATCTCAGGGGGAAAAAATGTTAGAGAGATTGAGAGCATTATAAGCACACTTAAGGAAAGAGACATCTTCAAGACAATTCTCAGAGGTAAAGAGCTGTTTATATCCCACTTAACATAAGTCTTGACTTTTCTCTTTCTACAGTGTCACATGCAGGCAGTCCTATAAAACTGCCTATATACAAAGAAGAGCCACAGATTTTAAAAAATCAAAACTCTAAAGATTAATTTTAAGCCAACTTAAAAAAAAACCCTAGCATTTACCCAACATAAAAAGGAAACACTACAAATTTTAATTACCCTAATTTTTAAAAAAAACTTATTATTGCAATAATCAATTCCAAAGCTGCATATACTAATGAGATAAACACACTACTCTGATACTTGAAAGCTCTTGGCCCTAATGTACTAGAGATGTGTGATTCTCTAATTAGGATTCACACCATCATGTGCTATTACATTTATCAGCTGAGGAATGCATTTGTAAATTCCTTCCTGTGAGCAAAATGCCAAGTGCTCAAAGGCCAAGTCTAAACAGTCAAAATGAAGCGGAATACCAAGTAATTACACTACAAATTCGGACAGTGTAGACAATTACCAAGGCCAAAGCATTCATCCTAAGCTATGGGACAACTAAGTGTCCTAAGTGTAACTAAGTCCTAAGTGTCTAGCTACATCTAGAAATAATATTGAGTTAAATGTATTTATTAAATAAAGTTGAAGAAGTTTGATTGCTCTTTATTCCAGTTAAGAACACAAAGCTACCTGTGTAGAGACAACTGTTATATTATGATTGAATTCAAAAAGTTAACTGCACAAATAACATTCCAGAGCCTTAATTAGGTTTGCAATATAGTTGGAAGAATGTTCTGGAGGGGCGGGGGTGAGGTGGAAGAAGCTCATCAGTAAAGAAAGTCTACTTTTCTTCTTATTTCGTATTTGAAGTCATCAGATTTGACAAACTGCTAGCCCAAAAAGAGTTTAATTTCCTAATACAATTGGCAATAGGCTGTTTGCTCTTTGCACACAGGGTCAAAGTTCGAGTGTGCATGATGTACATTGACAGCTTCTATAAATACGATTTTCCCTTTGCTTACTTCAGGAAACACACCACCTGATCCCCCATTAACACAGTGATTTGCATAAAATGAAAATCCCTATTTCTTTGTTTCACTGTCATCCATGGGTAGTATTCCCAGGCAGGGCTACATTTAAAGCAACACCTGACAACTGGAAATGAAGAACACACACACACACACATACATACACACACACACGGATGAAACCACCATTGTTCTCTTCCACAAGTTTGGAGATATTCCACATGGAGAGGGGAAAAAAAAAAAAAAAAACTCCAACTTCTTAAATTTCCAGCACTAACACTTCTTGTTCCTCTCTCCACAGTTATTTCAAAGCACAGTTTCATCCAGTAACTGGGGGACATCAGAGCAGAGACCTCAGTCATGGCGGGAAGCATGGCCTCTTTGCCTCAGAAAAGCCTCGGGGTTGAAAGGGGTCCTGTTCACTGCTGTTTCAAATTCTAGTTTGTTAGAGTGTGCAGGAGAAGAAAAATTGTTTGGGGAAACCAGGAGTGGTGGCTGCTGCATGAGGAGTGCATGGCAGTGGGCCAATTACCCAGCTCCCCTGCCCTCCCGGAACAGTGAGCCAGGAGGGTGCTCTCTGTTGGGACCACGCCCTCTGTCCCATTTCCATCGCTTCTGAAGCCATCTATTACAAATGGTTCTTTAGAAAGATAAAAAAGAAAAATCTGACGATGGTAGTTTATGAATACTGAATGTGGCATATTTTCTTCTGAAAATGATTTGATCAAAACATATTAGTTAAGATTTATTTCATTATCAATTAATGTGGGTTAGGCAAGACTGGTTTGGATGTGTTTTTTTCCCAGTGTTAAATGAAACTGAACAGGAAAAACTGGAGGAACAGACTCTATGTTCCTTATTCCTTTTCATATTTACAGTTATTACTTATCAAAGACTAATTTTTTCTCTCTCCCAGTACTCTTCAGCTATTTGTTTATCATTACTATATGAGCATTATAGGTAAATAGTTTATCTTGCAATATTTGAGATTGTAATTTAAAGGGAAACAAAATTTTCTCTTGGCATCATGGCACATATAATGGGATAAAGTTTAAGTTTAAACTTGAAATGCCCAGTGCTTCATAGCTCTGAATTTGAAATTCTTAAGGTGTGAGAATAACCATCTTGAAACAGACTTTAGATTTTTGGGTTTTTTTCTAAGAAAAGGTAGAAAGAAACTTAATATTTTCATTTCACTAAAAGACAAGAAACTTTTTTTAAAAATTTAAGACCTGGTCAAAATATAACCCTGGAATTATGTAACTAGAGAAGCTTATGAAAAGGTTTAAAGATTAAGAGATAAGAGGAGGGAGACTTAGGATCACTTTATTGAGAGACAATTTCACTATACAAAACATTTAAACATACTTATATTTTATATCTTTGGACATGAAAAAAATGCAGTTATGATTAAATCCAGGTGATAACTTTTACCAAGAGGGGCCAGGTGGTCCCTAAGTTAGGGGACATCATGCCACACCAGCAGCAGCCAGGAGGGAAGCATAAATGAGTAAAAGTGAACTAGAACATGCCATGGACAGCAAGGCAGTAAAGGGCTCCAGTCAACTGTTGCATGTGAATAGCTAGCTGCCCAGTGTTCCTATCATTGTTACTTTTTCAAGTGATACTTAAAATTTAGATTTTTATGAGAGTTCTCTTATTTTTTAAACACTGGAAATTACCTTTTTTTCATCTTCTGAAAAACTTTTGGGTCAAACAACACAAGGTTGGATCAGGCCCTCAGAAAGCCAGCTTATCCCTTGGATTTAGAAGGATTCTACAGGAGCAAAGGATTGATAACACTAGGTAGGCAATCAATCAAACTGGAAATGTCACTCAGTAAGTGCACTGATATGACCAGTTTACTGAGGATACAATGTAACTTCTAAGGATGCTACTATGGACTGAATGTTTGTGTCTCCCCGCCCCCCCCCCAAAAAAAATTCAGATTAAAGTCCTAATCCCATTGTGATGGTATTTGAAGGTGAGGCCTTTGGGAAGTAATTAGGTTTAGATAAGGTTATGAAAGTAGAGCCCCCATGATTAGTATAATTATAAGAAGAGGAAGAGACTAGAGCCCTTTCTCTCTGCCACATGAGAAAATAGGAAGGTGGTGGCCATCTGTAAAGCAGGAAGAGGGCTCTCACCAACAACCCGGTCATATCAGCATCCTGATCTTGGACTTCAAGTCTCCAGAACTGTGGGAAATAAATGTTGCTTTTTTAAGCCATTCTGGATATAGTATTTTGTTATAGCAGCCCAAACTAAGGCAGATGCTTAACTTAAAATTACTGAGTAACTCTTGAAGTTCAGTATCTTTTTATTGCAATATTTACATTAATGTGTATTTTTAATTTCACATTAATGTTTATGATGATGATGTAATGCTTTTATGAGCCTTTTTGTTTCCTAGTTAGAAATGGAGAAGTCACTTATGGTATTTGGCCAGGACTGCTCAAATATTGTGACAGGCAGGGCCTAATAGGAACTTTGATCATGAGGTCAGCAGACAAATGTCATGGACTCTAGGCTGAACCCAATAGGTTTTTCCTTGTTTCCTTGTTCTATGCTTCCTAAGATTCCTTGTTGAAAAGGAAGAGGCCAGCCTAGCCTCCATGAGACAGAACCAAGAGTAAGAAATCAGAAGGCAAGCAAGAAAAGGTAGACCACATAGAGAGACCAATCATGGGAAAACAAAGATGGAGCAGGGTACAACATGAAAGGAGGAAGCTCTGGAGGAAGTTTTGGTACCACCTGTATATCACAGCATCCCTTACATAGGTAACCTTGGTGAGTCTCATAGAGGAGATGAAGTTATACAAAGAGACCAGGCAAGCACAGATTTGGAAAGACCCAGAAACTCCAAGAAGAACAGTTGTGCAACAGCAGATTATTAAATACAAGAATGAAACATGGACAAATTTTGGTATTGCCCTATATTTGATACATTCTACAGAACTTCTTTTTTAAAAATAATTGGGCACAGCTGTAGATAAAATTACAGTTCTATGGTGCTCAGGGGTGCTGCTTATAGTTGCCATTCTTAGCCTTTGCCTTTAAATGACACTTTAAAGACATTTTAAAAAGCATTTTTGGCAAAAGAGTATGGGGGCAACCAGGAGTAGAAAATTCACCTTTAAATGACAATCAGTGAACCAACAGAAACACCCTACAAGAAGAACAAGATAAAGACTTTCCCCAAGTCCCATGCCATTCAGTATATTTTCTCGAAGAGGCCATTAATACAGGTCCACATCAAAGTGGGTAGCATGTATGATATTCCTCCTGTGTCATCATAATCTCGGCATGACCTTAAATCCGTGAAGCAGCATGCTCACATAAACAGTGTCAAACCACAGTTTAAAACTGTACCACATTTGATATGGCCATTGCCTCTTTAGAATCTAAGTTGATTTTCAAGGAATCTTTAGAGGGTCATGAAATCCATTTTGTGCCTCATGTAATCACTAATTAGTCATCTTGTAACCTCTATCCTGCCCCCCTTTTTTGTTCTGTGTTTCCCATTGAGTACACACCCTATCTTGACAGGATGGTCTTTGGCATAACTTCAACCTTTTCCATGATAGGAAACTCCAGGAAACCTTTCGTACCAATGAGTTCTACTCTGGTAGAAAAGCTCTTTTAAAGTCTACAAAGAAACTATGGAATACATGACCATGTGAAAAGTTTTTCCATTATCATTTTGTTTCAAATGGCTGAATGAATTAGAAATAAAATTGTGGTTAAACCATTTAGCACTACTCTAAATATGGGCATATCTATAATGTCCCTTAAATTATGCTAGAAGTTTCAGGTTAGAAAAAGTTATAAATTATTCTCCCTGCTTATCAACTGCCTATTTTTGCTTTATATTATTTATATTGACTTTTAGTTATTTCACTTACTACATTTGAAGAAATTGTTTTGTACATTCATTCAAATGTCCCATTGAACCTTTATGTGTCAAGTATGATACCAAATTATTCCAGCCATATAGTATCTGTTCAGAAGCAGCTAAGTTGCTAAGCAAATGAGTAAAGAATTCTGTTTTGAATAAATACACTTTTTTTAGAACTGTCATGGGTTGGATTATATCCCCCCCACCAAATTCATTTGTTGAAGTACTTACTCCCAGTGCCCCAAAATGTGAACATATTTGCAAACAGGATCTTTATAGAGGTGGTCAAGTTAAACTACCATTATGATGGGTTCTAATCTACTATAATTGGTATCCCCATAAAAAGGGAAGATTTGGACACTCAGATACACACAGAGGAAAGGCAATATAAAAAAACAAAGACATCTACAAGCTAAAGAACAAATTCTCCCCTTATAGCCTCAGGAAGAAGCAACACTGTTGACCTCTTGATTTTAGACTTCTAGACTTCAGAACAATGAAGTGAGACAATTCATTTCTGTTGATTAAGGCACCAAACTGGTGCTGGGTTACAGCAGGCTTAGTACTAATACAAGAACATATATTTACAGTGTACTGGAATAAGCACTAAGTAAAACAGGGATGGTTTTCCTTTCCAGGCATTTGGTACTATCTGGAAACATTTTTGGACGCCACAACTTGGGGGGTGGGTACTACTGGACTCTAGTGGGTAGACACCATGGATGCCACTAAATATCCTACAACATATAAGACAGCCCTCACCAACAAAGAATTATCTGGGTCTAGATGCACATAATGTTAAAGTTGAAGATGAGTGAAGCATCAGAAGTTGTCTCTGTCACCTACTGTGACTTGGTTGCAGATGCTTAAAAAATCATGAATTTTGATGTTAATAGCTATAAAATGGAAACACCTCACAGTACAAATTAAAGAAATAATGTATATGGTGGTGAACAAAGAGGAAGGCAAGTGAAAGCTAATAGCTGAAGTCATGATGCCTTTCAGCAAGAGGTAGTGCTGTTACGTGACAGGGCAGGGGTGAGGTGGGAGTGGGAAGGGAAAGGGTTATGAACAGAGGAAGGGAGAAGGACAGTCACATACATTGTCCCACTTTAAAGCCAAATCACTGAGGGGAGGTATTTGCGTACAGAAAAGACAATTTTACCTATGGGTTAATTTTATATAATTTTGCCTCCTATTCCATTAAGGCCAGTCTTTGTGGTACCTTTGGGAAAATTAGAAAGATGTGCCCCCCTCTGGGAAGACAGTTCTGCAGTGGGTAGAGCTCAGGCAAAGTAAAATGTAGCCCTTCCTCCATGGTGGATACTATCCTTTCTTGGGCCAGGCTGCATGAACTAGACTTCAGTCCTCCATGGCCCCTTGACTAGGCACTTTTGTGTACAGGTTTCCAAATTGCACAGCAGTTTACAGGGACTGACTAGGGCTGTGAGTCTGTACATTGCTGTTTTCAGATTAATCTACAGAATCAGTTACACTAATGCATTCCCCCTGAGAGGATACACCTACCCATGGCCCTTGAAATGGCAGAGGTAATAGCTACAGCTGACACCCAGGGAAGGCTGAGAGAGCTGCATAGGGAGGAGGCAAAGCAAAGACTAACGGGAACATCAAGCAAGAACACATCCTCCATCACAGAAGGTAAGATGACACAAGCCAAAAGATTGGGATTTAGATGCATAGGACCTTACAGAAGTGTTGATTAAGGCAAAGGAGATCCATATTTCTCATATTCCCTGCAGTACTAGGAAATAGGGTATGTCCAAGGAGGCCCTGTATTCTGTAACACTGAGAAGCTCGCTAATTTCACTGAACTAATTAAATGTGATGGTAAATTTTATGTCAACTTGGCCAGGCCACAGTGTCCAGACATTTGGTCAAACATTATTCTGGATGTTTCTGTGAATACTGTTTGGAATGAGATTAACATTTCCGTCAGTGGACTTTGAGTAAAGCAGAGTACACCCCCCTTTAACCAATAATGTGGGTGGGCCTCCTCTAATCAGTTGGAGGCCTTATGGACCAAAGATGGACCTCCTGAAACAGCAAGGCATTTTGCCATAAGACTACCTTTGGTCTTGAACTTCAACTCTTCCCTGGGACTAGCCACACCTCCACAATTGTGGTACGCCAATTCCTTAAAGTCTGTCTGTCTGTCTGTCTGGCTGGCTCTCTATATATACACCACACACAAACACACACACACACCCTACTGTTTCTGTTCCTCTGTAGAACCCTCATACATTAAGCACCACTATAAATAATAAATTTAACATTTTTGATGCTAAGAATAAGCCAGGAAATACATCAGGCACTTAGCATAGGTTTTTCCATTTGAGACTCACACAATCTGGAGGTAGATACTGCTATTCTTCAAGGTATACAAATGAGAAACTGAGGCGCAGAAACGATATGTAACTTAGCTAAGTTACTGAGCTAGAGAGTCTACCACTCTGACATCAGAACACATAACCTTAGCGATGGTGCTTTCATAGTCAAAGCCAGGTACCGAGCTATGCCGAGGGGATAAATGGTAAGGTTGGCATGGCATTAGAGGTATATGAAATAAATCTAGCCCTGTAGTAAGTGCCCCATAAATGTTTGTTCAGCTACAGTAAAGCATAGGACATTAGGCCATCAAGTTAAACAAGAACCAAATTTTGATGAAGTAAATATCATAAACTACTGTATTAGATACTTTACTATTCCTGTGTCAGAAAAAGGCAGGGCAGAGTGGGCACCAAAGCCCAAAGTGGCCATTTTCCTACAGTATGTATGTATATTCCTATGTTGTATGGACCAGGTATAAAATTTTAAAGAGACATTACATTGCATATAGAAGGGGCTCTACCTTACATCTGGAAATTACTGAGCCTTTGGAAAGATTGATGCTCAGATAGTGTAATGTTAGTCTCTAGAGAGAAAAATGAACTAGATTTGTTTTTTAAAATTTTTTCTCTTGTATATTTCAAGGTTTATAACTCCCAGAGAGATTCATGTGCATCTCTGCTTGAACGCAGGCTCATTATGCTTGGAACAAAACTGGAGCAATGTGTCCTGCAGGTGTGATGTTTTTTCAAGCAAAACCATTAGTCCACCAGGACTTGCCCATTAAGTGTGTGTCTTTTTACAACCAGCTGGATCACTTCCTATTACTCATAACAGGGTTATTTACAAATGAGAAGCTGAAAGTGTAACCTTGTCTACCTCCATCAAGGTACTTTCTGTTCTATTAAGAATATATAAAAGTAAGCAACAGAAAGGAAACACATTTCCTGCCAGTTAATGAGATGCTAGTTAAGAGCCTGAGGCAAAGCCCAGGGCTCTGAAGCTAACTGGTCATTAACTGCTAGGAAATGCCTACAGAGAGGTCACCACTGGTGATACAGGAGAGCCCAGACCAACGTAGGGGAAATATGCACCCTGTGTGATGGGATCACTGAAGGCTGCAAGACAAACGTGGAACAATCCAAGGAAACTTTTCTTATAGTTTTCATCTGAGATCAGTTCCATCATACTATAGCTTTTTCTAGTGAAAAGAAAATAATAACATCCTACTTTTTCTTCCTGGTTTTTTGTTTGTTTTTCAAAGCTTTTATTTTCTCTTCTTCTGTGTAATGGCAAACTCCATATGTAGGATGTGATTACAGATCTGGACCCAACAGTAGGAATTTTAATAAAAGACCTTAAGATGAATGTCTGCTGTTTTATGCTTCATTTTGATTATGAATTGCATACAGTGCTGCTTTATTCTGTTTTGACTAAGGATCAAAATGAAACCAAACCTCCGCCAAATACCTAACTTGGGCTAATCTTAAAGCACTAGTAAATTTACTCCCTAGAAATATTCACAACATGCCATTCCTACTTGATTAAAGATGTGAAAAATCAATTTTGGTTTGAAACAGCCTTATGCCTTGGAGCTGCGGCTGTGATATATTTCTTTTGGCTTTGGTTTCCAAAATGTCAGCACAGATGGTGAACCTGAAAAGTAGAAAAGTAGTAGATGTGCAAGGGTCCAGGAAAAAGAAGCCAGAAGGTTTCTCCTACTGCTGAATGTCCCAAGTTCCTTGACCCCCACCCCGACTCACTGTCTTGTTTCTGTGACACTTCTTACTTCTCCTCCTATAGGCTTTTCTTCATGCATTTCCATTTGTTTCTCCTTGACCACCAATCCACAGGGCTTCAGACTTCTTCAGACACCCCAGAAATTATCAACTGACACCAAAAGTAGTAAGGAACAATGCAGACAGTTCCCTAAGATCAAATGGAAGAACTAGGAAAATTTTACATCATTTACCCTATAGAACCAAATTTCTTTTTTTTTTATTTCTTTTTTGATTTTTTTTAAATTTTTTATTCTTATGTTAATCCCCATACATTACATCATTAGTTTTAGATGTAGTGTTCCATGATTCATTGTTTGTGCATAACACCCAGTGCTCCATGCAGAATGTGCCCTCCTCAATACTTTTCTTTCAGACTGTGCTTGTTCTTGTCATTTACTAAGGCATATACATCTTTCTCATGTCAATCCAAGACTTTTTGTGCAATGACTTTAGAAAATAACTCCAAAACTTTTCTGAGAAAGCTGAGTGAGGAATGCACTACAGCCTATTGCCTTGAAACATCAACCAAATTTCACCTAAATTATCTAGATTAAAAATGTACATCTTATTGGGTTACAAGATGTTTTGTAATCATGGGTAGGAGGCTGCATGTCATAAGAATGTACAAAGATTAATGCTTGTGTTTTTAATAAAGAAACTGTTGCTAATTTTTCATGATAATGGCCTCTGCATGCCTTTCTGTAAGTTAGGGCCTAGGTAAAAAAGTAAGCTAGATTCTAGTGGAGCCTAGTGAATTGACTTGCACTCATACAAGATAGCAAGAATGAAGACAGTCGCTTAAAAATTATGTAAGTGGAGACAGGCTTACAGGAAGAATAACCTAGAGAAAATGTTATTACTAGATATGTATGTTTTAAGAAAGGAAAAAACCATTATAAGACAATATGTACAGTATGATTCTCATCAGAAGTGAATTAGGTACTAGAGATACACAATCATCAAGGACAAAACAAAGAAAAAAGTAGAGATTTTTAGACTTAGAGTGTTAACAATAATATCTTCATCATCTTTTCTCTTTGACTGTATTACCACTACTTGTAGTTTTCTTGGAACCAGTTAAGTAGATTCATAACTATATCATTTAATTTTGGTGAAACTAAAGGAAGATAAACCACACAAGATTACAAGAGTGTTTTAAAGCCACCTGTCAAAGAAACTACAGCTTGCAGCTAATACTACTCATCTACAATCAAGCAAATAATTAAGTGGCATGACTGTCATCTCCCACTCCTATATAAGATCTTCACTAGCCACATCACACTTTGGAAGCAATAACCATCTGATTATGCAAAATAATCAAGAAGAGTATTTGGAATATGTGTGTGTACACATATTTGAGAATAATCTTAAGTGCATTCTGCCTGAAGATATTAATGCTAATATAAAGCTATCACATTAGCAAATATAAAAAAAATGAACTTCCAAGACAAAGACAGAATATGACAATTTTAAGGGGTGTTTAAGTCATGTCATATGCTGTGCAATATTTTATCCAATTTCTCCATGAAACCTTATGGCAGGTGTTTAAAAATCTCTTAAGGTTCTTTCACTACTTTGTGAAAACCTAGTGCCATGCACCAATGAGGAAACTTTGTCCTGCAATAGTAAGTGAATGGTAATGACTTAATGAGAACAGAGACACAGTCTAAAATGCCATCAAAGATTATCTCTTTTTCAGTGAATACTGCTAGGAGACAGAAGATATTGCCAAAGACTGGAGGAAACAAGTCACATATTACATAGTGAAAGATTTGTTCCTTTGAATGAAACTATGGATTATGGTATATTTCAACTTATGGTATTTGTTATGTGTGGTTTCAGTAATAATAGGTACAAAGAACTACGATTTTTGTGTGAGGCACTAAAGGTCGTTGCCTGTGACTGGATTGCAGAGGGGATTTGCATTAAGAGCTCAGACATAGTCTGCCTGTGAAATTCATTCATTGCCTCATTCATAGAGCAGCTGTTGCAGCCAAGAGCTGAAACCAGCAGCAAATAAACTCAATAAACTGCTACAAGATGTCAATCAGGGCCCCTGAAGCACAGCACCAACCACCTGCAATATAATATGAATAATATACCTTGGAGCTGGGCCATAGTGGAGCCCTTGCTTTAGGTCTGGTCCCAGCTTCCCATTGCAGAAGGGGATTTCTTCAAGTATGCGGGAATCTTACAATATTTAATGGCATGACAATAAACATACACAAGTCTTTTGAAGAATTCAGAAATTCAGTGTCTAGCTCACAGCGAAGTACTGGACAGGGTTACCAATGAAAGGATGAACTTTTTATGAGGTTTTTGTTTTAGGAAACTCATGGTATGAAAAGAATATTTTGGAAAGTGATGCTTAAAAATATTTCCATCTTCTGTGGGATTTTGATCATTGAAAATGATACAAATAGGTCACCCAGAAGAATTCTTATTTGCACAACCGGAAAACTTGAAAATGGGCTTTTCTGTTTTGAGTTTCCAAATAAAGAGTCTCAATAAAGTATATACCTACTAGTTAAAAATACTAAAATATAGGGGCACCTGGGTGGCTTAGTCAGTTGAGCATCTTACTTTTGATTGTGGCTCAGGTCATGATCTCAGGGTGGTGACACTGATCCTTGTGTCGGGCTCCCCACTGAGTGGGGAGCTAGCTGGTTTGGGATTCTTTCTCCCTCTCCTTCTGCCCCTCCCCTCTCTCCCTCTCCCTCTGAAAATAAATAAATAAATAAATCTTTTAAAAAATGCTAAAATATATTAAATCCAGCAGGTACTACAAGGGAAAACGGATAATTATTATGTTATTTTCAACAAATGCTTTAGAAAACTGGGGATGAAATTGAAAAATACATTTTATTATTTGGTAGACAGAACCATTTAGATCTATCTTTGTGAAAAAATATTTTTCAGCTGTAAAAGCCTTAAAATCTGGTATCAAAATAAACCTCTAGAACCAGACTTTAAGTTGCTACATCACGAAGTGCTCAATGGAGACTTAAGAAAACAAAGTTCAGTTATATTGCTCTAGTTTTAATAAATTTTGTGGGTGTAGTAGTGTTTGGTACTGTTAAGAAAATTCAAGATTTAATGTTTACCTCAACTTTTGCCAATCTTCCAAAATTTCTATTTCATGTATATTTCTACTATTCAATTATATAGTTCAATAGCAGAAGTAAAAAATGAATATATATAAACATGCTTTTATTTATTTGGAGTTCTAAAAGTTTACCTGATAGGATATGTAATTTTTAAAATGTAGTCAACTGGTTTTCATGAGAGAGGTGTTCAAACTTTAAACGTAGTAAGAGAATGTTTAAAGGAAAGTTCCTGTTCATATTATAAGTAAGCATATCTAAATCAGTTTATTTTTTATATGGATTAGGTCACAAGTTAAAAAGATATTTCCCCAGGCTAACATCATTCCTCCCAACTGTGTCATGCCTTTTTGATACACATTGTTTCTGCTGCTGTGAAGGTTTCCAGGACCTCACTGGTCTGGCGGTACAGTCTGAACACCAGGAAAGCAGTGTCTGTTTCAGAAAGAGATCATTTCCCAAAATGAGACTGTGATCTCCAGAGAGAACCAGACCTTTATTTTCTTAAGCCTTCTGATAGATCATGCTTCTGTTTAAATACCAACAGTCTATAAAAATCACAGCCATTTATCTTACAATTCAAGAACTCTCTACAGTTGCCACATAGCAGTTTTATTACAGAAAAAAAATGGGAAGTAAATTTCTTCTCTATCCCCAAATTGGATAATGGAATTCACATCTTTCTCCTTGTCTACGTTATTTATCTGGGACTTCCTGGTAAGTACTCCGTACTTCATGTGAGCATCATATCGGGTACACAAAGTGAATATTTGACTTGGGAATGGGGAGATTGTTTTCCATTTGTTAGCTAACAGCTGTAAGTGTATTTTAAAGTCACAGTTCACCATCAATAAGATCACATTTTTCTTAGAGGATTAAAGGTTCATTATATATGTGTATATACACGCACACATATATATTCCTAAATGATGATAGGTTTATTTCCATTATGTTTTGAAATTTTGAAAAACACTTTTCTTATAGTAAGTATAATAAATGTTCATTGTAAAAAAATATAAGAATAAAATAATGAAATAATGTGAAACAATGAACTCTCATATAAAATGGGCGGAAGAATAAATTGATAGCCACTTGGAAAAACAGTTTGGGATTTTCTAGTAAAATTAGAAATATATATCCCCATGACCTAACGATTCTACTTCTAGGTATATGCCCCCAGAGAAACCTTTACCACCAAGGACCAGGACATAAAATCATCTTCTTGGCAGCACCATTCATAATAGCTCTATACAGCCAACAAATAAAATGTCCATGGAAAGTAGAATCCATTATTGTAAGTTCAAACATAGAATACTGTACAGCAAAAGGGGGACAAAGGAACTACAGCTACACATTACGTGGAATACTGCATAGAAATGTAAATAAATGAACTACTGCTATAGACTATGGGAAATACCAAAAAGAAATGGAAAGAAATGAAAGCTACATGCTTCATGGAATACTGTATAGGACTGAAAAGTAAATGCCAACTGCATGCTTTATTTATGTGGAATGCTGTATTTGTTCACATGGATCAATCTCACAATGTTAAGAAAAAATGCAAGTCACAGAAAATTACTCCCATTTATTACATCTAAGTCAAGAAGAGAACTAAACTATATTTTAAAGATATATATATATTTTTTAACAGTGATAAAAAATACCTTTATTTACTTTGTTGAGGCAGAGGGTCGTAAAAAAATTATTGCTAAAGTAGATATCAGGCAAACAGGAAGGTGCTTTAGAAGTCCAGTTACCTTGGAGTTTATTTAAACTAAGAGGAAAAGGTCATAATGTTTTCATGCAATACATACTTGGTTCTTTACATAACGATTATGGAATGCTGCACTTGTGATCCATACAAAACACCAACATTTTGGATTGTTAAGAAATGTAAAATAGACATGGGTCTAACGATATATAACAAGTGAATGGTTATCCCAAATCAGGATAATGGTTAGCTCTTATCCTGGTCAGTTCATGCTGTGATAGCAAAAATACCATAGACTAGTGGCTTAAACAACAAACCTCTATTTCTCGGTTTTGGAAGCTGGCAAGTCCAAGAACAAGGAGCCAAAAGATCTCACTTCTGGTGAAAGCCCACTTCCTGGCTTGTACACAGTCACCTTCTCCCTGAACCTTCACATGGCCAAGAAAGAAATTATCTCTCCCATGTACCTTTTTACAAGGGCACTAATCCCATTCTCAAGGTTTCTACCCTCGTGATCTAATTACTTCCCAAAGTCTCTACCCTCCAAATACCATCACATTGGAGACTAGGCTTCAGCATATGAATTTGGAGGTGGGGGGAGACACAACATTCACTCCATAGCATCTTTAGACCAAAGGGACAGAAATGTAACTACTGAAGGGCACATAGGGTGGTTTTTAACTCAAAAGGAAGGTGTTGATAGAGTTATGCTTAATATATGATATGTACCTAAATAATCACAGCATTTGCCTCTATATTTACTAGAACATCCACTCAAAACAGATATAAATGAGAAAGGACATAAGATTTTCTAAGTCTTAGTAACAGGTTTATTTGAAAGACACTTAAAAAAAAAAAACTGAGGTAATTTCATTTAGGGATTGTATTCATCTGCAAGTAACAGAAAACAAGACTAACTGTAGCTCATTATATACAATAAATCTTGGGTTAGCAGTCAGGGCTGATACAGAGGGTTTGTGTCATCAAGGAGCAGCCTCCTTATCTTTTCCTGCTTTGCTGTTCCCAATAAGGCTTTTGTCTTCATAGTAGCATAAAGGCTGCTGCATTGCAGGACATCACGTCCAAAATCTAGGCAGTAAAATCATAACAAACAACTTGAGTCTGTTTCAACTCATACCTGGCATTGCAGCTGCTATCTTGCCATCATGAAGATACAAGTCACACACTGAAGACAGAGAAGAAAAATAATGAGACGAGATCTTTGCATCCTCTTCCGTTGGAAGAAGAGGTGTTTAGAAAAGGGTATGAATATGAAAATAAAATATTTTGCTTTTTATGAGTATTAAGACAAATGGGGAAATCACTATGCAGATTTAAGGAAATTACAGCCTATAATTATTTTTCTTTCTGCTCTCACATTTCTGACTTTTTTTCTTCATGTATCCAGTGAATTTATACCCCCTTATAACCATTGAGAGGGCTGCAAGGAGCTGAAAGGGTAAGTAAAATCAGTTTCTTTTAGTAAGATCTCCCTCTCTCCTCTCTTTTTGAAAGCATTCTTATGCATTCTGGTTCCACAAATAATTTGATTCTGAGGGAGTAGGAGAACTCAGCTTCCATGCGGAAATCCAGAGTCCCTGGCTGTGACACCATTTGGGTCTATCCTTGTTCCCAACAAATCATTCTAAGTTCCTAGAACGTGATTAATATCATGAGAGCCCAAATGTTTCATCTGCATAACGGTCTTCCAGACTTCTCCTGGACGTGACTTTAGGATAACTGTGATCTTCAGGTGCCTAATTCCTTTTTGAAGGAACAGGTATTTGAATTTCCACCCTTTTCACATCTTCTCCAGGATGAAAACAAAAACAAGTATGCTGAAAGTGTACAGAACCCTAGAAATTTTGAGGTGAATACTTCAGAATTATCTGAACTCTTTCCATTTCCATAAAGACTTAAAAGCATTATGACAAAAGCATATGGTAAGACCAATATGGGCTGTGGAGACAAACCTGGTTTTAAGTTCTAATGCTGTTATTTACCAGTTGTGTAAGTTTCTGAAGCATCTTATTCCTCAATCTGCTCAATCAGGAGAATAAAACCTATTTCATAGGGTGATTACGAGGATTATCTGAAAACATGTCTCATGCTTCTCAAAATTCCTCAGAGTACTTTGCTTTGAGCCAGGAAAAATCATGGTGCAGCCTCCTGGAACATAAATTTTATTCTAAGATTGAGGAGTAAGGGAAGTTAAAGTAATCTGACTCATAAATAATGTAAAACATTGATTAGATATTAAAATAAGCACATATCATAGAGCTCAAGATTCATATGAATATATAAGCTAAAACAGAAAACTTCAAAGAAATAAGACTTTCGGTGAGCTGCCGCAAATTTCATGCTGCTCCGTTATGTATACTTTGGTGATAATTTTTAGAAGCAACATATGCATGCCTTGTGCACTGTCAAGTACTTAATAGATAGTCAACAGCACAGTAAAGAAAATTTCCTTATCTGGGTAAAATTTCTTTTTTAATGGAAATTCCATATGAAGTTAGCATTACATATCACACCAAGTATAATATATCCACAAAAATGAGTGCATAAATGATAATAAATCAGATAAATGATAAAAAGCATAATGTGTGTGACAATCAATAACCCCTTGAAGCTGGTAGACTAGGAAAGGAATGGGATTTCGGGGATCAAGAATTTGGGAGAGGGTTGCTAGCCTTAGGCAAAGCCAGAGGCTATTTGTTCCATATAATCATTTGCTTTCTAACATAGCTACCCATGTCTTCTTTACCAAAATATGTACAGACATTGGTTGGTGACAACATACAGATACACTGACTTGCTAATAAACTCTTAATTTGGTAACTTGGTGCTTAAAGGATAGGAGAAATGTGCACCTTTCTCTTTTTATCCTTTGTATCATCTTCACAGATATAGCAAGTAACTCTAGATTAGTTTTACAGTTTGGTAAGTAGCCATAGAAAGCAATGTTTTCAAAGAGGATTGCAATTTATTAGAACATAATACAAAATTCAGCTGGGTCAACTCAATTTTTCTGTTAAATATAATAAAGTATTTCAGCGAAATTGAATAGAATATTTTTTAAAAAAGATAGCAGAGAGCTTCTATTTAGTAAAAGTAAATATTGTTTCTAGAAACTTTTGCTTCAGTTATCTGTGAACTGTTTCTTTATGTGTATATCCCAGGCTGGCCCTTATGTAAAATGAATTGTGTATTGTGGGTGGTAGGCAAAGCTTGAGAGCCTCTGATGGAAAGTACCCATCGGTTTTATAGATAATGAGACTGAAGCCCAAGGGTTTATAGGCTTTGCACAAGCCAACTGTGATTTTTTTGTTAATGTTAGGCCTTAAAGTAATACTCAGGTCTCCTGATTCATCCCAAATTTATTTTTTTGGTTATTGCCAAACTTTTCTATATCACCAACTAATCAAAAGCCTTGAAATCTTATTTTCTTTTTCTTTTTCTTTTTTTTAACATGAAGGGTTGTTTTTTTTTTTTTAATCGAAGAATAATTGACATAAAATGTTATCTTAGTTTCAGGTGTACAACATAGTGATTCATAAACTCTACACATTACTCAGTGCTCACCACAATCAGTGTAGTCACTGTTAGCGTATACTGTTATTACAATATTATCAACTATATTCCCTATGCTGCACTTTTCATTCCTGTGACTTTCCACACTAGATGCACCATGTTACATTCTCACCAGCAGTGCACAAGTGTTCCCTTTCCTCCACATCCTCATCGGCACTTGTTATTTCTTGTTTTGTTTTGTTTTGTTTTTTAAGGAAACACCTTAGTGCTATTTAAATAAGCACCAAAAATTTTCACGTTAAAATACTTTCATTTGGAAAAATATGAGAAACTAGGTTTCTCCTCAAAGTCTTTTCCTCTTTTCATAAAAAGTTTGTGGTAGGCAATCTCTGAGATGGCCCCCAAGGATCCACCTTCTGGGATTCATGCCCTTGTGTAATCCCCTGCCCTTGAGGCTGGGCTAGACCCAGCCGCTCACTTCTAATGAATAGAATGCAACCAAAGTGATGTTACATCCAAGGTTAGATTCAAGGAGACTGAAACTTCCATGTCACTTGCTCTTTCTCTTCCTTGCTCTGATAAAGCCAGCCTCTCCCTGTTAACTGCCCAATGGAGTGGCCTATGAGGGAATGAATTGAAGGAACCTCAAGGAACACCATTAGGCGACTAAGGCCCTCAGTCCAACAACTGGGGAAGAACTGAATCTTGCTGACAACCACATGAGTGAGCCTAGGAGCCTCCTGCTCCAGTAAGCAGGCGTGGAGACCACAGCTCCAACCCATACCTTCATTACAGTCTCATAGCAGACCCTGAGCTAGAGGACCCATCTCAGCTACCTATCAATTCTTGACCCACAGAAGCTGTAGAAAGTAAATGTTTGTAGTTTCAAGCTGCTAGGTTTAGGGTAATTTGTTATGAAGCGACAGAGAAGTAATACACCATTTTCCCCCCATTGGCATATGAAAAAAAAAAATAGGTAAAATAGTGATGATTTTTCCCACCAATAAAAGAAGTGGTCACAGTGGCTTTTAACACAAATAACCTCAGGGGGCTGGCAAGATGGAAAATGAGGAAAAGTGAAGCAAAGGCATAGGAGACTATAAGGTGAACATAGGGTTGATAATAAGTTACAAAAGGTAATGTGATTTCCAAATTTTTAAAAAATATACACACAAGTATTGATAAAGACAGAGAAATTAGAAAACCTCATACATTGCTGATGAGGATACAAAATGGCACCACCACTGTGGAAAAAAGTTTGAGATTTTCTCAAAGAGTTACACATAGAATTCCCATTGAATCTCAGCAATTCTATTCCTGGGTACACACCCAAGAAAATTAAACCTAGAAAACGCTAAGCTAAATGAAAGAAGTCAACACTAAAGGCCCCACATTGTATGATTCAATGTATATGAAGTGCCCCAAATAGGCAAATCCACAGAGACAGAAAGTAGATTACTAGTTGCCAGGGCTGGAGCGGGTAGGGAATGTGGTGTGACTGCTTAATGAGTATTGGTGAAAATATTCTGGAAATAGTGAATGGTTGCACAATACCAAATATACTAAAGACCACCTGAATTGCACACTTAAAAGTTAAAATTGTGAATGTGATGTTATGTGAATTTTATCTCAATTCCTTTAAAAAAGCAATAGGAGATGATGGAATGATATAAGGGGTAAGGGAATGAAGGAAAACTGAGGGAAAGAATTCTGTATTATTGATTCTTCTCCGAAACAACTGCTGTTGGCTTGGAGCAGTCACTAATCCAGTGAAGACCAGCAGTGCCAATCAGTAAGCTGATTCCATGGGGATAACCCATCTGCTTCATCACACTACCACAACAGTAACTACTTCCAGGCAGGAATGTATCCTATCCTATGTTCTCATTAAACAGCAAACCCACTTCTTCCTTAAGCCATCCAAACTTTTTTTTTTCTTTTCATCTTCACAGGCTAGAGACTTATTTTCTCATTTCTTCCCATGTAAGATTTTATAGGGGTCAGACATTTTATTCTTTCCAAATTATTCCCTAATGGAATTTTGTAGATAACCTACTAGATAGGAATTCTTTGAAGTGCTTGAGGAAAAATTAAAAGCCTGTCATTAGGTCATAAAAGGAGAAAGGAACATTCCTTTGAGCAGAAGCATTTAATCAGGATCCCAGATAGAAGAAAATTTGATGTGTAAAGGATGAATCATTTTGTTATATTTCAGGGAGGAGTGCTCTGAAGCTGAAACAATTTATTAGGTTTTTGCAAACTTTAAGTATATATAGATTATAAATTCTCCCATGGCTAGTTCTGGATTCCTTCTTCCCTCCCACACCCCATACCTAAGCTCTGAGTCTAAGGCTGTTTCTCTTATAATTATAATTATAATGGCATTTTTTTAAGGTTTATTTATTTGAGAGACAGAGCATGCACCTGCGGGACACATAAGTGGGGGTGGGGCAGAGGGAGAGAAGCAGACTCCAGGCTGAGTGCAGAGCCCAGGATGACATGGGGCTCTACATCCTCCATGCGTGATGCCAGGCTTGATCCCAGGACCCATGAGATCATGACCTGAGCTGAAATCAAGAGTCAGATGCTTAACCAACTGAGCCACCCAGGTATCTCCATGGCAATTCTTCTAATTTCTCAATCTAAGCCCTCACCATTTCTTGGCTAGTTTTTCTGAATAATTCCTAACTGGCTCTGGACTTTAAATCTGTCTACCAGATTAGGATCTTGCTCTAATCCCTACTCTGAAGTCAAATAATTTTTCTAAAAGATAAGTATGATAGATCATCTCAAGTATTCTTTTTCACTAGAGGCAGTAAACTCTTGCTGGGTCAAACCATTGAGTGGATCTCAAAACTACTTGTTTTCCAAGGAAGTACAGAAAACACTAGAAGACAGAAAAAGGAAAGGTAACAGGAAAAAGGAAGAGGAAAAATGAAGGATATACTTTATTAATTGCAGGTCTTGTTTCAGGTGACTTGTTTTAATTACAGTTTAAAAAATGTTTAATTACAGTTTATTTAGAATTTCCGACTGTCAGGGTCAGAAAAGTTTGAAAGCTACTGATTAAGGAAAATCAAGGTTTAGGCTGATTTACAAAACCGGTTTCATCGGGCTTTTGCCTGCCTCTCCAACTTTTTTTTGGTCCCTCCAGGTTCCCTCACCCCTGTGCCTTTGGTGTTCAAAGGAAGTCTTCCCCTACCTTATCTGGCAAATGAGTACTTATCCTTCAAGAGGCAATTCAAATGTTTTCTCCATAGACAGCTGCTCAACTTCCAGGCAGGAAGCAACACTTCTTGTTCCAAGCTGCCATCCACCCTATTATAAGATCCCTTATCACACTGTAATCATATGCTGATACACTTGCTTTTCCAAGGCTTCTAAAAGGCAGAATTCTGAGCAAACACATTATCTGATTTGTACTAAGTGTTCAATAAATGAATATAAAATGTATGAATAAGTAGAGGTTAAATATTCCTATGTTTACATACCATTATACTGCCCCTTGATTAAGGTATTCCTTCAGAACTTTGCCATTTATGCCACAAAATTAGCAAGGGCTCGAGAACATTACCATCTAGCACCAGTTACACAGGTTGCGGTTGCTTCTCACCTCATGGTTTACCAAAGAAGGTTTAGCATCAGTGTAGGAAACGTTCAGCACTAGTTCTGCATCCAAGTGGCCATGTGCAAAGCCTAGTTCCATAACTTCCTAGCTGTGACTTCAGGGAAATTACACAGCAGCTCTTCACTTCAGGCACCTCATCTGATGATAATAGTAAGGCTTAAATTATTTAATACCTATAAAGACCAGAGAACCATCCCCAGCACATAGGAAGGGGTCAATAAATATTAGCTATAGTTATTGCCCAAGTAAGAAGCAGAAAGTCAATACGTATAATTCAGAGCTTCTACGCTAATGACTTTCAATTTGAGAAGCACTATTTAATTTATCTGAAAACCTATTTGTTCTCTCTGTCCTCAGCTCTTTGATATGTATGGCATACTTTCCTATCATAGTCACATGGGCCTCTTGTTGTAGCTCAGGTTCAGCTACTGTGGATGTTAACTACTTATCTCTGCGTTGTCTTCCAGGCTGTAGATCATAAAGTCTACATTTAATTCAAACCAGGTCAAACATAGTTCTCAAATATTGAGGGGGGAAAAAAAACCCTAGTTGTTTCACGGGATGAGATAACAAACTCTTTTTTTTCCTTTGGTCAAAATTTCATCTTTTTGTTTTAGTATTGCTAGGTATGTTGATTGCCAGTCTGTCATAGCTTATTTATTAATTTGCAGGTGCTATTTGTGTTCTATTCCTTACCTGGGTAATTGTCTATATAAGTGACTTTTGTGAGTATTCCTTGCTCTGAGGCCTTATGACTTGTGAATGTTATACTTCAATAAAAATTTATTTTTAAAAACGAAGCTTATTCAACCCTATTCATGCCCTATTAATGTTTGTCTTATATGTCAGAGTGTTCTGTTACAGTATTTCCAGTGAGAGAGCTCATCTCAAACCTCTCCCCTTCATTTTCCCTTCACTAGCTAACCACAGTACTATCCACTCAATTCTCTAAACCAAAAACTACAGAGTAAAAATTGATTCTGCATCTCCATTATCACCATGAATACCCAAATCAATCAAGTCTCATTAATTCTACTGCTAAAATATCTCTCAATGCCCATAAAATGCCTTGTCTCTCCCAAGGTCAGTACCCTAACCCTGGCTCTCAGCATTTTTCATTTGGATTACTCCAAATGCCTGTTGACTTAACCC
Source organism: Neomonachus schauinslandi (assembly GCF_002201575.2). Lineage (NCBI taxonomy): Eukaryota > Metazoa > Chordata > Mammalia > Carnivora > Phocidae > Neomonachus > Neomonachus schauinslandi. The sequence continues at coordinate 32,157,154 of NC_058405.1, read as the reverse complement.
CTGATTCATGGTTATCTTCAACCAATCCTCTTCAATACTGCCAGTGTCTCTTTTCTATGAATCATATGTGATCATGCAGTTTCTATGAATCATATGTGATTATGCAGTTTATACACTTAAATGTAATTAATGTCTTTCCATTACCTGTAAAATAAAGTGTAAGCCTTTTAAAAGGGTATGTTCAAGTCTTCCCTAAATTATCCCATCCTACTTTTCCAAGGTCATCTCCAGCCATTACCCAACCCAATCACTACCCACCATAGGTTTCTGCTACATGTATATTTCTCATCATTTCCCAAGATTCTAATGTAAGTTCACACCTTTATGCATTTCTCCACTTAGAAAAATCTTGCTCATTCTTCAAGTTTCAGTTCAAATACCACTCCTTCTGAGCCTTTTTCCCTTACCTGCCCTGCATTTGCACAGAGAGAATAATTAACCTTCCAAGTATCCTCACTTGCCTAACTCTCCCTTCACATTTTTAATATAGCATTACCATGCAATATTTTTGTTAGTTGTCTACATACGCATTTGTGCATAAAAGGGTTTTGAGCATCACTTATATGCCAGCATCTCTGCTGGTTGCTTGGAATTCAATTATAAGTAGACTAGGTAAAAAGTCTGTTCTATTTTGCCTTCTAGACTAAGCTGCTTGAAGTTAGAGAACATAGGTCATTCATCTTTGCATCTTCAGGTTTGTCTAGAGCCCAGCATCTAATTAGTAAATGTTCAACTGACTGTATGCTCTCTCAAGAATAGAGACTTGTACCATGGGTACCTGAAGAAGATCTGGCACTTTTTTTTTAGTTAATGCAAGCATTAATATTTAATAATTCAACCAGTTAATTTTATTTTCTATCCCAGTATCAGTGTCCTAATCCAGATATTGGATTATCATCTAAAGAATATCAAACAGTGCTTTGCTAAGTGAACCTAGTTTTCAATAATTTGCTGCCATTGAATTGAATCAGTGTTCTAAGAAAATTCAAATAAAGCCTTGAAATATTTCTGAATAATATAAATCTTCCAGAATTGATAATTTTTTTTAAGATTTTTTATTTATTTATTTGAGAGAGAGAATGAGAGAGAGAGAGAGCACATGAGAGGGGGGAGGGTCAGAGGGAGAAGCAGACCCCCTGCCGAGCAAGGAGCCCGATATGGGACTCAATCCCGGGACTCCAGGATCATGACCTGAGCCGAAGGCAGTCGCTTAACCAACTGAGCCACCCAGGCGCCCAATCTTCCAGAATTGAAAAGCCCATTGCTGAGTTACTTAAGTTTAGGGTGGCAAATAATCCTTGATGACCAGACTTTTCAGTGGCATTCCCTGCCTTTTTCTTCCCACAAGCATCATTGATGTCTTGTGTCTGTACACTCAGACCTGCCCAGTTTTCAAACCAATCCATGTTAGACTGAAGTAATCCATTAGCAGCCTCTCCTAATCACCTGGGACCTTCCATGAGTTGGAAGACAGCTGGTTCCCTCTTTGACCACTGGATCATTCATTCCATTTTTCCAGGCTATCCTACTATCCGGATAACCCGGTTATCAGTTGTAACTGAAACCTTGACTTGAGACATTGACCATCAGGCCTAAAACCCAGTTCCTTTCCAATAAACAGAATTTTATAACTTAGGGACCAATTCTGCAGCTGAGTCAGTTTATCTCTGCATCTTATCCTGCTTAGTCCTTATTTCTACCCTATCTCTACCAGTTTATATTTCAAAGATCAGATCAGGCTTTATGATTAAAATAAGTAACACACTTAGTCTAGTATGGCCTAACCACTACCACCTACTTCCTTCCAAATGAAACTATGATATTGTTCAGAAATTTGATATCTATGTGCCTTATGAGATCCTTCTCAAATAGAAGTGAATGTTAATTATGCCAAGACAATTATAGTAATTCTATTCCTGCTGGCAGCAAGCTCACATGTGACATATCCCTACCAATGAGACAGAAGAGACAATCCATGTGAGGGCTTCAAGGAAAGTATCCCTTCAAAGACAGAAAACAGGCACCTGTGACAGCCTAACTTTGGAGCTGGTCATAGAGGACATGATGCTTGAGGCTGCAACAGCCATCCTGCCAACAAAAACCCAAGAAAATCTCTGAGATTCTAGACTGGAGTCTCATTGAATCAGCCAAATCGGTAATCTCTTACCTCCAAAATACAAGCCTTCTTATATTTTCCTTGTTGTTTAAGTCTATTTTAGTTGTGTATTCTTTATTTATAGGTAAGGGCATCCCAACCTTTTTATTCAAGTTCTAATCGAGGCCTAAGAACCAGGATGGATACCAAGTTTCCTTCAAAAATTACAAACACATAAGAGGTAAATATGAGAACATCTAGAACAAGGGAGAAAAAGCGTATACCTGGTGGACCAGTAGATAAGTAGGAAAATGTGAACCACCACTTGGATGTCTGCTCTGGACAAGATGAGACCCATTTCTCCCTGTTCCTCGCCCCTAGTACAACTATAAAACCTAGAAATAATTCAAAAGGCAACCAAAAGAAAGGTCTGCAATCTGGGAAGGAGAACTCGAACTGGTTTAAGACTCCAAGACTGGAGGAACAACACAGTGATAAGGTGTGTGATTTCTTCCACCCAACAGAAGAAGGCCACCCAAACTCAGCATTTCTGACCCCCATTCTATCACCAGAAGGCAGCCCAAGAAAACCCATTCCTCTCCTGGACCCACCAGAAGCCCGGAGAAAAAGCAGTCTAGCCCACAATAAGGGATCCATCCAAGCCCTTCTAACAATTAGTGGTTAAGGCAATAATTGGATGAATCTCCAAGGAAGTATGATGAGTGGAGGAAAAGAAACAATCCCCAAAAGTAACATACTGTATATTTTTATTTACATAATGTTTTTGAAGCAACACCATTTTAGAAGTGATTGAATAGCTTAGTGGTTGTCAGAAGTTTGAAGGGGACAGAGTATTGAGAGAGGGGGGTGTGGGGATCCTTGCGGTGGTAGATACATGAACTTACATGTGTGACAAAATTATACAGAAATATATACACCCACACACGAGTACAAGCTAAGTTGCAGGAATATGAATAAGAGCAGTAGGTTGTATCAATTCCATTATCCTGGTTGTGATACTATTCTATACTTTTATAAAATGTCACCATTGGGGAGAACCTGGTAAAAGATACAAGGGATCTCTCTGCATTATTCTTTACAACTCCTCTTAAGTCTACAATAATCTCGATAAAAGTTTCCATTAAACACACACACACACACACAGGACCAAATAAAACACAGCAGTAACCCTGTACTTCAGTTTGTGACTCCTACTTATGAGCATGGTCAGACTAGTTCCAGAAATACCCAAGAAATACAAGACCTCTCTAGGTTCAGGTCTTGGTGGCCTCGATAAACCTCTCAACCTATCTCTTCACAAAAATATCTAGAAAGGTCCAATAAAATCTGAGAAACCTGTTGTGTCAAACTCCGCCCCCCTTTTTTTGCCCTTTCTGTATTTGTACTTCCACTTTCAACATACAGACCAATCCTGGCTCCTGAGGATGGCAAGGTTGTATGTGTATCATCTTCTACTAAATCCTAGGTATTTCATTAAACATACTTTACTCCATAGGGAAAACAAGAGCCAAGGGGATAAAGGGATAATGAAGGAAGTTTACAGTGAACATTATGGCAGTGAATAAAACTGAAGTGCTGTGCTAATTAGGTGAAAGAGTTGCCAAGAAGTTCTTACAAAGAGGACGCTATGGCTCCTGCACCAGCCATATGCAGCTTGCTCAATGTATACTAATGTACACCGTCATCAGCTTTCATACGCAGACACAGTCATACCTCACGTAAATCAAAATTAACACCAAAAATCATCCATGAGTAGAGTCACACAGTAAGACATTAAGTACCTTACTTTTCTAAATATTTTCCATCCTGGGACTCTTCCCTGTTCCTTTGACATACTTAATTCATGCCTCATCAAGTAGAAGAGAATGGAGTAGAACACGCACGGAGGAGTTCAGTGCCAGCTACTTCTTGTATGAAGTCATTTCTCCCTCATTCCTGGAAGGTTTCATGGGGAGACAGCCCTCCTACTGAAGAAGAATTGAGCAGACAGGATTTGGTCCTTCCTGAAGTTCAGGTATTAAATTGCAGCTTTACGAAATGTATTTGAGTCTCTGATATTCTGGATCAACTTTTATCAGTAATGGTTTTCTTTATGAAAAATTATATAAGGCCTGATTTGTAATTCTTCAGCCAAAATACTTGATTTTTTTCCATTATTTGATTCATTTATTTTCTTTTTTTAAAGATTTTATTTATCTGAGAGAGAGTTTGTGTGTGTGTGTGTGTGCGCGTGTGCATGCACGTGCAGGAACAGAGGGAAGGGGCAGAGGGAGAGGGAAAAGCAGACTCCCCACTGGGAAGGGAACCCCACATGGGGCTCAATCCCAGGACCCCAGGATCATGACCTGAGCCAAAGGCAGATGTTTAACTGATTGACCCACCCAGGCGTTCCTTTATTCATTTATTTTCTTAAAGAATGTTTGCTTATGTAGGTTGTAATAAGAAATAAAGTAAGGCAGGGGTGCCTGGGTGGTTCAGTTGGTTAAACATCTGACTCTTGAATTTTTGGCTCAGGTCATGATCTCAGGGTCATGAGATCGAGCCCCACATGTTGGGCTCCACACTCAACGGGGAGTCTGCTTGAGATTCTCTCTCCCCCTCTGCCCCTCCCCCCCATACTCTCTCTCTCAAATAAATCTTTAAAAAAATAAAACTAAAATAAGACAGTGAGCTGGATAAATCTAAAACATTAAGCTTTTGTCACCATTCAGCTTAATATTATACTTTTTTTGTTACCACACAGTACATGGGCCCAGTGGTGGTTAAAAGATGAAGGAACAATCACACTGGAAATGAAGACAACCATTTTACCCTAGGCTGCACCGGAGACTACTGGACATGTTTTTGACTGTCAGGAAAATACAAAAGAAGGAACTGTTGAATTCTGCTTAAGGTTGTAATTCAGTAAGTCACAATGCCTCCTGAGGCCCCCCAAACCTAAGTCCCTGCAGTTATTCAATTTATGACTTTTTGTCAATCTTTCTCTCAATTTATTTCTAAACCACTATTGACATTAGATCTAAAAATTGGATTCATGAAAAAACCCAAAGGGCATGTTGATACCTGTTTTAGGCTGTTGATGAAAGCCACCTTTATGAATATACTAAACCTATGGCAAAACCTCATTTAGAAAGGTTAATATGGAAACAAAAACCATTTGAAAATGATGTAATCTGTTTATGAATTCCGCTAAAAGATCCATTAAACTAAACTGCTATACCTAGTAATTTTCTGTCACTGTACTGTTTATTATAACTTTCTGGTTCACTAGTACTGTAATATGCCACAATTACTTAAGCTATATCTTTAATTAAGCATTAATAAAATATGAGTTAGATAATTATTCCAGCAATTTTATTATATAATTAGTGAATAAGTTAACATGAGATTGCATAATGAGATTTCATATAAAATTTAGTATGTGCACATGAGCTTAATTTAATGACAAACCATCCTCAAAACAAAAATAAGGATTTTACTGAGTAAATGTTCTCTGACTTCTAGAAATAATTCCCAAGGAGAAGGAAACTTTCCAGAGAGTTGGATTAGACATTGTAGAAGCAAAAATAAACATGTACCATCTGTAGTTTTCATTTTCCAGCGTTGTTCCAGGGTGCCCAACCCCCTGACCAACCCCCTCTCTATAAGAACTGTTACATGTAGCAAAACAGGTCATGGTATAACTTGGTTACAGCATAGGAACCAAATACAAAGCCACAGATCATTTAAGTTGTTTGCCCCCTCATCTCATCTTTCAGAGGTGAGGCCAGATCCCCAGCCTCCAGTTAGTCCAATTCTCTCTTTCCCAACTGCCTCAGCTTCTCTGTAGTAGAAAACATTAACACTTTAATGATGTGATAAAATAAAAAATATATACATTAAGTTTATTGCTAAGGGAATTTAAATCCGTGTTAGAGCATTAGTTTTAAAAACAATGACCATGACATAAAACAAAGTGGGTAAATGGAAGAAAAAAAAACATAAAGTGAAGCATAACATGAATGAGCACAGAGTACATCAGGTGGGGGTGGAGGGGGTGAGTAAGCCTTCCTTCACTGATTTGACTTTATCATAAATTATGTTTGGTTCTATTTCTAGAATACCAAATCTGGCCTCGGTATAGGTTTATCGTTTCTGTAGTATAAAAACTTTTAATTTAGCATTATAATTATTTCTGGTGGTACATTATTTTTCTTAAATAAAGGTTCTCTTTATTTAGAACTTAAACTTTTCTTGTTCAGTTTTTTTCTTAGGTGTTTTTGTGGCAATTTTGTTTATATGATGTGTGTGTATAACTAGCCTATAATTGTGTTCTCTTGTTTCTAATTGATTCAGTTGATGCTCTTCAATTATTCAAGCATATTACTCACATATGATGCTTTTAACTTTTTTTTTTTTTCCATCAGGGTCCATGCCCAGCGTGGAGCCCAATGTGGGGCTTGAACTCGTGACCCTGAGATCAAGACCTGAGCTGAGATCAAGAGTCAGATGCTTAACTGACTGATAGCCACCCAGGCACCCCAATGCTTTTAACCTTCTAACAACTTTCCAACAATTTATCTTATTTCTCTCATCTAGTTGCATAATTCTAGAGAAATACAGAATTATAGAAGTCATGAAAGCATTCTTTGCCATTATTTCATAGGAATGTCACCTGTTTGCCATTAAGCATAATGGCTTCTGTTTGATCTACACATACCTAGAAATATAAAGAAGCTATACATACATTCACACACATATGTGGGTATGCAAATGTATATTTGTAACATGTATACATTTATGTATAAGTCACTTTATAATATACACACATTGGAGAGGTCTATGAAACTATTACTACAGGTTTTAGGCAAGATAGAAATTGTGTCATCAAATGCTTTTGGGAAACTCTACTGAAGTGATAGGATTTTTACCTGATTTATATGGTGAATGATATTAGCATAACTTCTAACATTAAACACTGTTGTATTGCTGGTATAAACCCCATTTTTGGTGCTGCATTATTCTTTTAAAGTATAATGAATTCTATACCTAAGATTATTCTGTAGTACAGCTACTATGGAAGACAGAATGGAGGTTCCTCAAAAAAATTAAAATTAGAACTACCATGTAATCCAGGGATCCTACTTCTGGGTATATCTGTGAAAGAGATGAAGTCACTATCTCAAAGAGTTATGTGCACTCCCATGTTCATTGTAGCATTATTTATAATAATCAAGACACAGAAACCACCTAAGTGTCAATCAAAAGGTAAAGGGATAAAGACATGTTATATACTGCATTTTTTCAGTATAAAAAAATAAAAAAGAAAGAAATCCTGCCATTTGCAACAACATAAATGGACCTTGAGGGCATTATGCCAAGTAAAGTAAGTCAGAGAAAGGCAAATACTGTATGAACTGACTTATTTGTGGAGTTAAAATACACACACACACACACACATGCACATGCACACACACATACAAACACACACAGAACACACACAAAACACACACAAAACACCTTGGTGGTTACTGGGGGTGGGGGATGGGTGAAGGTGGTCTAAAGTCACAAACTTCCAGTTATCAAATAAATAAGTCTTGGGGATGAAATGTACAGTGTGGTGACTAAGGTTAGCAATATTGTAATACATATTTTAAAGTTGTTCAGAGAATAGATCTTAAGTTACCACAAGAAAAAATTATAATGATGTGTGGTAATATTAATTTATGATAATGATTTCACAATATATCCATATGTCAAATCATTATGCTATTACATCTAAAACTAATGCAATGTTATATGTCAATTAGATCTCAAAAATTATTCTGAAATTAAAAGAATTTTTCGTGGTAGTAGTGGTGGTAAAGAAGTTGCTATCATAACTGCTGTGTGTGTGTGTGTGTGTGTGTGTGATTTTCAGGTTTAGATACCAAAGTGATACTGGCCCTGTTAAAATTAAGATGAAACATGAGGCCCTTTTTTCCCTTCTCTACACCATTAAAAAAGTAGAAGAGTAATAGAATAACCTCTTCCCTGAGAGTTACAAATTTTTACCTGTGAAACCATTTGAGGCCTGATCTTATCAATTTCTTCCATCATTATTTGTCTCTTTGGGTTTCCTCTCTCTTCCAGCTATGATTTAGATATTATCATAGATAATTCTACATTCCATAGATTGCAAAATTCTATGCAAACACATTAGAAACAAAGTATACTTTTATGAGTCTTCAGTTCATTTTACCTTTGACTATTTCCTAGTATTCCATTTTAACTTTTGCTCATATTTCTCCTAAATTAGGCCACTTAATGACTTATCTACTGTATTAAGGAGGAGTATGTGTTTTTCTAAAGAGCCAGCTGTTCAACTGGAAAGCAAAAACACTCATCAGAAAAATGTTGCTGTAAAGCAGATAAAATTTATACCAAATATCTGATGAATTAAAAAAGTAAAAATTGAAAAAGGAGCTGCCTCTCTAAAATAAAACCACAAATATAATTACAAGCACTTATAAGGTACTTAACAGTGTATAAGTGCTGTGAATAAATTAACTCATTTAATCCTTACTACATTCCTATCAAGTAGAATGATTATTACCCCAATTTTAAGCTAAGGAATTGAAGGCACTGAAAAATTCCAAATTTACATAGATGGCAAGAGGCAATAGTGCAAAGTAGTGACATAAAAGCTCAGGAAAGCTATGACAGAAGGAGATGCACTAGCTTTCAGAGAAAAATACAATCTTCTCAGTTATGGTAACTAAAAATTGGTACATTGAAAACAGAGCAGAAAGGAAACTAGACCCTGTGGAAACAAAATAAATATGATGCACAGGGCAGAGAGAAGTAAAATGAAAGAAATTTAAAAAGGAGCTGCAAATTACATAGAAAAAAATAAAAGGCATATAAAAGCATCCAATACATGTACTGAGTATCCCATAGAACTGAAATATATTATAAAAATATTTACAGACACAATTCAAGAAACCTTGTCAAAAAAAGAGACATATCTATAGACATGAAAGGACATTTTCCCATAGATTGACACAGAAGGCTCAATATCATGACATACCTCAATAAAATTATTGGAATGAGAAGAGAAGGGAAAGGAGGCATTTAGACTAGAAGAGCCAGCTACTTTTAAGGTAAAGATAAGGAAACCAGCCTAACCTCAGACTTCATAGCAATATTCAATGCCAGAAAACAATGGGCAAATACCCACAGAGTTCTCAAGGGGGAAAAGAAAACGACCCAATAAATATTTTACCTTCTCTCATTTGAGAATAAATGCAATTGAAAAAAAGTTCCCAGGGGCGCCTGGGTGGCTCAGTCGGTTAAGTGTCTGCTTTGGCTCAGGTCATGAGCCCCGCATCGGGCTCCCTGCTCAGAGGGGAAGCCTCCTTCTCCCTCTCCCACTCCCCCTGCATGTGTTCCCTCTCTTGCTGTGTCTTGCTCTGTCAAATAAAAAAATAAAAATATTAAAAAAAAAGAAAAATTCCCATAAGTTCTTCTTAAATAAAGAAATAAAGAATAAATTTAATTTAACCAGGGGGTGAAAAACCTATTGCAAAAGAACTGGCCATGGGTGTTGATTATTTTAAATGGTAGACTAAAATTAAATGTCAGGATTATGGCTACAGTATAGATTATAAGTGGGATAAACTCAGCAAATGTTGGAAGCAAAGGTGACAGAAGTAGAAGTTAGCAGGCTCCCTTTTTGTGTAATAGCTGGGTACAAATATAAGTTTTTAGGAGTTTATAAGCCAAGTAAAGATATAAGTATATTTAAAGGTATAAAATTCAGAAGAAATATAATTAACAAAATCAAGTGATGGGGGAGAAAGACAGGGGGTTAGGAATATAGTAATTGTGTCACCTCTGAAAACCTAGTCAGCTGGTAACTTGAGTAGAAATGGAGAATTAAGTATATTATGTGTTAGGGACTGAATGTTTATGTCCCCTGAAAAGTTCCTATGTTGAAATCCTAACCCCCAATGTGATATTAAGATGTGCAACCTTTGGGAAGTGATTAAGTCCTTCATGAATGGGATTGGTGCCCCTATAGGAAGGGACAGGGGAGCTTGCTCTCTGTGCTCTCCACCATGGGAGAACACGTGGAGAAGTTGGCAGTTAGCAAGCAGGAAGAAAGCCCTTATTAGAACTCAACCACGCTGGTGCCCTCATCTCAGACTTCGAGCCTCCACAATTATGAGAAATTTCTGTTGTTGATAAGCCACCCAGGTTATGGTATTGCTCCACAGAAGTCTGAGCTAAGATATTAAGTATATAAACTTTAATTTCATCTTGATTAAGCCTCTATGGAGGGCATTTAGACAATAACCAACAAAATTAAAATGTGTACCCTTTCACCCTGAGCTTCCTCTTTCAGGAACTTATCACAGATATAACTAAACACGTTCTACAAATATTTATGGGGCTATTTTTTGTATTAGTGTTAGATAGTTGCAAAGTCTTTTACTAAGTGTCCATCTATATAAAATTCACTAAATTCTGGTAACTTCAGATAACAGAAATGCTCTGTAGTTGTTTTAAAAAAAAAGGGAGTCAACTGTGAAGCAATGTCCAAGATGTATAAGTGAAAAATAAAGCTTAGAACAATGTGTATAGTATGCCATCAGGCATGTCAAAATACTTAAAAAGGAAACCGTATATATGTGTATGCTTCCATTTGCATAAAATACCAAACAATAGAATTAGAATGATAGACATGTTTGTCAAGCAGCCACCCAGTGTGTGCTTAAAAATAAACACTTTTAGGTGCTAATTGGCTCCATAAGAACACAATGGCAATCTCTAAGATTTTGCTTTAGTTTGAGCAAAGCAGAATTTATGAGGCATACAGGTATTTAAATGAAATCATGGCTCTAATTAATTGAATGCATAAAAGCAAAATGATGCTATGTAAGTACACTTAAAGTAGAATGACATGCGAATTAACATAAAATAGGGAAGACTCTACATCATACATGCCTAAACTCTGAAACATGCCCAGAAAAAAAGTTAAGATCTCAATACAGATCCCCCAGTACAGGCACAATCTGGCTTGATGTTTCCATTGTTATTCAAAACTGGTTATCAGGAACAGTTGAACCTCCAAATGAAGCTCACAGCAAGTACAAGCTATAAAAAGCATTCGCTTGTCACTAAGAGAATATGAACAGGTTTAGCACATCTACTTTTCCACACTTCAAGTTTTCAAATGAGACTGTAAGGCGATTATCAAGGGATTTTGCAGGAAGATAACTTTCCCTCTAAATCTTTTCATTCAGGCGTGATATACAAATGTGCAATATATCTTTCCTATAATTAAGTAAACTGTTTCCTTGCTTCATAGTTACTCAGCAACAAATGACACCTACACATTCTTTCTGGAGGGGAAAAAAATTAAGACTTATTGCCAAGTAAACTCTTAGGAAATGGACATTTTAATTGATTATTCTGGTAGAAAATAATTGAGAAAATACTTTATCATATTTCTTCTTTATAAACCTCTTTTATCATTGTTTTGAATTCTAGTTGTACTGTCAAAAAACTGCCTTTTGTTACTTTGTCGTCTTGTCTCAAATAAAAAATGTCTGCCTGGGGAAAACTGTTTAGTCAAAAGGGAACAGGAGGTGTCGAAAGGGAAAAATATATATATACATTGAAAACATATAAAGAGAGACACTCCTTTAGTGATGCTATCACTAATAAACACCAGTTCTGATGAGGTTTTCAAATTTAACAAAATACCCAAATGAAGATTTAAGACTGTGCTAGATTGTTATATATATGCAATCTTTGAGTTCCTTTTGCAATCGTTTGAGAACTTTTCTGTCAGGGTCGGAGTTTAAAAACGGGACACAGAGATCATTTCTGCCTTCAATGAATCCTAATCTAATGTAAACATAGGTGTATAAATTTAAAAAAATTAAGTTATCAAAAATGTAAAAAATAGTCCATATATGTGCAAAACAGTAAGTAATTTGTTACAATTGGTAGATAGTAAGTGAAATCAGAATTTTATTTTGAAAGGATCTAATGGAGTTCACCAGGATAAAAGAGGAAAGTAAGTCCAGGCAGCAGGAAAGGCATACACAAAATCATGAAGTGTGACACATCATTGTGTTTTCAAGGAACTATATAAATAATTGAGCATTGCCAGAAGGTAAACTGTTGAAAGTGAGGATTGATAAAGAGATCAGGGATAGAGAATTAGACTTACGCCAAATTAAGACAAACCTTAAATAAGACTTAGGAACTAGAGGTTTCATCTTCAGAGAAATGTAGAGTTCTAAAGACTTTTTAGCAGAGGAATAACATCAACTTTGCTACTAAGAAGAGGCAAAGCAGTTGCAATTAAGTAAGGGCCTAATCGTAGGCCAGGAAGCCATAAAAGTCACATTTTAGCTTTTGGACTAGCCTACCCAACATTTTTCTAATCTTACCCCTGTATTATTTTCACTTTTTTAACCAAGAAAATATATCTTAAATGTAAAAATGATAAACTATACAAGGCTCTACAGCAAAATTTTTCAGCCACCCCTGTCCACAAGTCATCCAGACTCCCTCCCCATAGGTAGCTAATAGGAATAGTTTCTGCCCATCTTTCCAGAAATATCTATACATCTAACCATACATACCCCCCCACCCCATTTTTTACACAGATAGTTGCATATTCAACATAATGTTTTTCATTTTACTTCTTCACTAAATGTATTTCAGAGATATTTCTGTATTAGTGCAGAAGCATCTTCAATCTTTTTTTAAACTACTACATATATAAACACATCCATATACATATTAGGTATGAGTATTAGGTAGTTTCAGTGCTGCAATAAGTACACTTACATAGGTTTTATCTTGTACATGAACAGTTATATCTATAGGATTCTCTTGCCATCACCTATTGCTGTACAACAAGCTACTTCAAAACCTAGTAGCCTAAACCAGCAATTATTGCTGTATCTCACTATTTTGTGGGTCAGGAATTGGAAACCCTTACAACAGAAGAATATCCCAGCCATGATGCATCAAAAGAGGTCACTTTTTTCCAGTTAACTCATGGGTGGTAGTTGGATTGTCCAACATGGCTCAATCACTCATCTAGCACCAAGGGTACAAACTTTCAGTTGTATGATGAATAAATTCTGGGCACCTAGTGTATAGCATCAGGACTATAGTTAATGATACTGCACTATGTACTTAAAAGTTGCAAAGAGGATAGATCTTAAAAGAAAAAGGTGAGGTAATGGATGTGTTAACTAACCTTATTGTAGTAATCATTTCACGTTATACATGTCTATAAAATCATCACGTTATATACCTTAAACAATGTTATAGGTCAGATATATCTCAATAAGGCTTAGAAAACAAAACAAAACAAAAAACAGGAAAGAGACAGAAGCACATGTTGCTGGTATCTTGATTAAGGGCCAGTTCTATTCTGTGGAAATAGTTATCTGTGGCTTTTCACTTCACTCTCTGGGCCCTTGGAACTCACTTCTTAGTCATCTTTTATTTTCCATAACAAACAACCTATTTTGCCTCTTGAGCAACCTTTTTAGCTTTCTCTCTACTCTTAGACAGTTGAAGACCTGTGGGTTTTTGTTTTGTTTTGAAATATTTCTGTCCCTTTTATTCCAAGTTGATGGTACTAATATAATTCTCTTATAAACTTTGTGGGATTTCTATGAATCTTAATAAGGTTCACTACATTGGATTAAAGTCATAACACAGATCTCCCAAGTCAGGTTTCCTTGAACTTGGGATAAAGATCAGGAGGCTATAGAAAAATGATTGAGTTTCCCATAAGGCATTTTGTCTAGTTGAGAGTTTCTATGAGACACGTCCTTAAATCTTCATAACATCTTAATAATGGGTCTTAAAGGTATATCCTTGAAATGATATTTACCCTATACACATTTAACTTGAGAGCCTTTTAGGGAGGCTGGAAATAAGATACAGTTTTATTCTCAAATGGCAAGGCATGACTACCTTTTCTCTAAATTTTGTATGAAAATGGAATTTTTCCTTTTGTAGCTATTTCCCTTCATCTGTACTTTATTATATATGGCTAAAAAAATAATAACATGATACTTGAAAAATTGTTCCCAAAAAATGTCTGCCAAACTGACCAACTTTATATTTATATATTGATATCTATCTACCGATAGATATCAATATATCTTACAGGTGACAATGTTGCCAAACTTCTGGCCAATATATTACAAATTTTCATTTTTTCCAGCCTCCAATAACAATTTCCTGATTCCCAAAGTCAATGTAACATGTTTTAAAGTTTATGACAGCACTTCACTTCCATCTATCAAATTCTGTACTGTTAACAAATATGTTAAAACTTAGTGGTTTAGGGGCACCTGGGTGGCTCAGTCAGTTAAGCATCTGCCTTCGGCTCGGGTCATGGTCCCAGGGTCCTGGGATTGAGCCCCACATCGGGCTCCTCTGCTTCTCCCCCTGCTTTTTTTCTCTCTCTGTCAAATAAATAAGTAAATAAAATCTTAAAAAACAAAACAAAACAAAAAAACCTTAGTGGTTTAAAGCAAAAACAATTTGTTTCTATCTCACAATTTGAAAAGGTCAAAAATTTGGACACTGCTCAGGTAGGTGACTCTTCTCCACATGACATCAACAAAAATCTTTTGGTGGCATTCAGCTGGCAGATAGACTGGCCTGCACAGTCTAAGATGGTTATGAACATGTCTGATTGGTCTCTGTGTTCAAAGTAATTTATATAAAAACCCTAAAAGGGTTTGCGAGAAATTTAACAAGCTGACTCTAAAATTTGTATAGAATAACAAAAGCCCAAGAATAACCAAAACAATTAAAAATACAGCAAGGAAAATTTCCCTACTAAATTTCAAGACTTACTGTTACAATATGGTAACTAAGATTAGTGTTATTGGCATACAATTTGACCCATAGCACAGAATAAAGAGCTCAGAAGCAAACATACAAACATATGGAGAGGTGTATCTGTAAAAAGGAGCATTGTAGAAAACAATTATTCAACAAATTTCCCTAGAAATATTGATTTTATATATTTATATACATACATACATTTATATACATACATACATTTATATACATTCATACATTTATATATATATATATATATATATATACATTTCATGGGACTTCTACATCACATCATACACACACACACAAAAATCAACTCCAGATATACAAGAAAAATATAAACTTGAAGAAAATAAAGAAACATTTTATATTGCCCCAAAATTACTAATAACAAGAAGGAGATAGATAAATTCAACCACATTAAATAGAAAGTGACAATAAAGTTGAAGATATTTTTGACATATATAACTGACAAAGCCTAATTATCTATGAAGGATAAGTAGATAAGTAAAATGCATGGATGGAGGGGGTTGAGGTGGAAGTGGGCGAAGGGTGGTGAGTAGCAAGGGAAAATTATCACATAATAAAATGCAACAGAAAATGACCATATATATTAATAGTATATTCTGAGAAAAATAACTGACACATATAAAACAAGCTCAATTTCATTCATAATCAAAGAGATTTAGACTCATAGTGAGTCATAATTTTCCCCTAAAGAGATATGCAAAAGTAATTTCCTAATACTAGGTGTTGAGGCTTGAAGAAATAGTAACTGGTGCAAATGTAAATTGGTACAACTACTTTGAAAATCAACTTGATATCATCTTACACAGTTGAACACTCATAGTCTACACACTAGCACACTATACAGTCGCAGGTATAGCACAGTGTTTCGATAAGTATGTTCCAAGGACAGGTACTGGTTCTCAAACTATTCACTAAAAGATTGGAATGAGATAAAGAGCTTGTACCAGAATATAAACAAGCAATACTTCATTGAGAAAATCTGAAAACAGCAACTTGGCTGAATTAAAGGGTGGGATTGTAATGACAGTTTGAGCGCAAGCTCCATATCTCACTCGAGATTGGCTTTTTCAATAGCACGGACCTAAAATATCTGTCTTTGATACTCATTAGAGGACCATGAAGTAAGTTTCTAAAGTTACATGGGATCCACTATATATGTTACACACACACACACACATACACACACACACACAGTTGTAATCATTAACATTTCTTCTGTAGGTCCCTGCAAAAAATTTTTGAAAATATTCCTAAATAAATCCTATGTTCTAGAAGACATACAGAAAGATTAAAATTATAAAAAGTATCTCCTCCAACCGCAACAGAATATAATTAGAAATATAAGATATTTTAGAAATTCACAGATGGGGAACTTAAACCATATACCCTAATTATCCAATAGGTCAAAGAGGAAATCACAGGGAAATGTGATAGTACTTTGAGATAAATGAAGACTAAGATACAACATACCAAAACTTATGGGATACCATGAAAACAGTGCTCAGAGGGAAATTTACATTTATAAGTGTGCACATTAAAAAAGATAAATATTCAATCAATAACCAAATCATCTCACCTTAAGAAACGGGGGGGGGGGGAAGGAGCAATCTAAATGCAAAACAAGCAGAAGGAAAGATAATTATTAGAGATGAAAAAAATATAGAAAATATAAAAAGAAAAAACAAATGTTGGTTCTTTACAATCATTGACAAAATTGTCAAGTACTTAGCTAGACTGAACGAGCAAAAAACAAGAAGTCTCAAATTACTAAAAACAGGAGGGAAAAAGGTGACATTATAGACACACTGAACTTACAGAAGATTTTAAGTGAATAGGAAAAAAAATGCCAACAAATTAGATCTCCTAGATGTAACAGACAAATTTCAAGAAACATACAAACTTCTGATATGGACTCCAGAAGAAACAGAAAATTGGTATAGACTTATAACAAGTAAAGAGAGTGAAGGATTTTTAATGATTAATCATCAAAACTCAAGCCCAGATGAATTCATTGGCAAAATCTATCAGATGTTTAAATGAGAACTACCACCAAGTGTTTTTATGTCAAAAACACCTCAACTGTAGAATACCAGGAATACTTTGTAACTCTGAGGCCATTATTACCCAGATACCAAACCAAATCAAAACACCACAAGAAAACAAAGCTACATACTAGTATTCCCATTGAACACAGGCAAAATCCTCAATAAAATACTAGAAACCAAATCCAGCAACATATAAAAAAAATATCCACCATGACCAAGTGGGATTTATCCCAGGAATGCTAGGTTGGTTTAAAATTAACATAATAAACCATATTAACAAAATAAAGATTTGGAAATATGATTTATATAGATACAGAAAAAAATCTGACAAAAAATAACATCCTTTAATGTCAACAAGACTCAAACTACTAACAGAAAGGAACTTGTTCCACTTGATAAAGATTAAAAAAAAAAAAAAAAGACACAGAACGTAACAATTGTGAAAGATTGAAAGCTGTACCCCTAATATCAGGAATGAGACAATGATGCCTATGCTAGCCACTTCTATTCAACATGGCACTAGAGGTTTTTGTCAGGGCAACTAGGCAAGAATAAATAAATAAATAATAAAGACATCCTGATTGGAAAGGAAGAAAACTATATCTATCTGCAGTTGACATGATTTATAAATAGATAACCCCAAAGAATCCATAAATCACTAATACATTAGAGGAAACACATAAGTTCAGTAAAGTTGAGGGGTAAAGACTAATATACAAACATCAATATATTTCTACATATTAACAATGAATAACCCAAAAATAACATTTAACATTTACAACAGTATAAAAAATACTTAAAGACTGACTTAATGAAAGTAGTATAAGACATACACATCGAAAACTATAAAACATTGTTGAAAAGAATTAAAACCAAATAAATGGAAAGACATCTGCTCATGAAGATTAATATTGTAGTAATGGCAGCATTCTACAAATTGATCTATAGATTCAATGTGATCTCTTTCAAAAATGCAACTGCCTTTTTATATGAATTGATCCTAAAATTCATGTGAAATTTCAAGGGAACAAGAATAGGGAACAAGAATAGTCATTATAATCTTTAAAAAAGGAGACCAAAGATGAATGACTCATACTCTTCATACTGTAGCTACTACAAAACTAAAGCAGCCAAAATAATGTGGGACTTGAATAAAAATAGATTCATAGAAGGAGGGGGGAAAAGAAGATGGAAGAGTAAGGGACCCTATTCCAACCGGTCCCCTGAATTGAGCTGGATATCTACCAGACCACTCTGAACATCCACAAAATCAGCCTGAGATGTAAGAAGATATATCTGGATCTCTACAAACAGAATATTGCAGGTGGTTGGTTTTGAGGTATGAAGCAGGGAGCCGTGATTCCACAGGCAGATATTGGAAGATAAACGGAAGGGGAAGGGAGCCATAGGGATCCTGCACCGCTGGTGCGTGAAAGCCTCCTGCACTGGAGATGGGTACAGACACACAGACCAGTAGTGGTGGGGAAAGGACTTTAGCACCCCCTGCCCCCCACTGAAACCTGGAGCAGCAGGGCCACACGTGTGAACTAGGGGAGGCCGGCAGTTTTAGAAGCACAAAGGGCAGAGACATGCCCAACCCGGAGGTGAGGACTGGGAGTGCTGCTGAGGGGCACACAACCCAGAACACTGCAGTTTTTAGCAGCACAGACAGAAACGGAGATAGTGTGGCCTGGAGAGCTCACTGAAGGACAGACTGTGATCTCTCTGCTCTGAGCTCAGGGCTGGAAATGGTCTCTTCTGCTCTGACTCGCAGAAGAGACGCGGAAAGCCACCAGGGAAAGCCGCCAGAGAACAAAAGCCCCCCAAAACCGGTTTTCAATGAGCCCATCCCTCCCCTGGGGGCAGGGCAACTCTGCCCAAACAGGGCTGCTTGAGTAACAGTGAGGCAGGCCCCTCCCCCAGAAGACAGGCTGGGAGAACAAGACGCCTAACGTCCCTATAAAACAAGTGCATCTTGCTTGGGTTGTTATCAATAACTTGGACTCTGTACACTCCCTCAACCAACCCTCAACAGAATGACTAGGAGGAGGAACCCCCAAAATAGGAAAGACTCAGAGACTGTGACTTTGGCCACAGATTTACAAACGGATACAGATATAACCAAGATGTCAGAAATGGACTTCAGGGTAACAGTTATGAAGATGATAGCTAGAATGGAGAAATCGATAAATGGCAACATAGAGTCTCTAAGGGCAGAAATGAAAGCTGAACTGGCATAACTTAAAAATGCTATCAATGAGATCCAATCTAATCTAGATACTCTAACAGCTAGGGTAAATGAGGCAAAGAATGAATTAGTGATCTAGAAGACCAATTGATAGAAAAGAAAGAAAAAGAGGAGGCCTGGGAGAAACAGCTCAAAATCCATGGAAACAGAATTAGAGAAATAAGTGACGCCATGAAACATTCCAATGTCAGAATTATTGGGATCCCTGAGGGGGTGGAGAGAGAGAGAGGACTAGAAGATATTTTTGAGCAAATCGTAGCTGAGAACTTCCCTAATCTGGGGAATGAAACAAACACTCATGTCCTAGAGGCAGAGAGGACCCCTTGCAAGATCAAGGAAAACAAACCAATGCCCTGGCATGTAATAGTAAAACTCACAAATCTTAGAACCAAGGAAACCACCTTAAGGACAGTTAGGGGGAAGAGATTCCTTATGTACAGAGGGAGGAACATCAGAATAACGTCAGACCTATCCACGGAGACCTGGCAAGCCAGAAAGGGCTGGCAAGACAGACTCAGAGTACTAAATGAGAAGAACGTGCAGCCAAGAATACTTTACCCAGCAAGGCTGTCATTTAGAATGGATGGAGAGATGCAGAGCTTTCAAAACCAGCAGAAACTGAAAGAATATGTGACCACTAAGCCGGCTCTGCAAGAAATATTAAGGGGGGGTTTTATAAAAGGAGAAAGACCCCAAGAGTGATATAGAACAGAAATTTACAGAGACAATCTATAGAAACAAGGACTTCACAGGCAACATGAGGACAATAAATTCATATCTTTCAATAGTCACTCTCAACGTGAATGGCCTAAATGCTCTCATAAAACGACACAGGGTTGCAGATTGGATAAGAAGACAGGACTCATCCATATGCTATCTACAAGAGACTCATTTTGAACCTAAAGATACATCCAGCCCGAAAGTGAAGGAATGGAGATCCATCATCCATGCCAGCTGGGGTAGCAATTCTTATATCAGACAAATTAGATTTTAAACTAAAGTCTGTAGTTAGAGACACAGAAGGACACTATATCATTCTTAAAGGGTCTATCCAACAGGAAGATCTAACAATTGTGAATATCTACGCCCCCAACATGGGAGCAGCCATCTACATAAGCCAACTGTTAACCAAAATAGTCATATTGATAATAATACGTTAATTGTAGGAGACCTCAATACTCCACTCTCAGCAATAGACAGATCATCTAAGCAGAAAATCAACAAAGAAACAAGAGCTTTGAATGACACACTGGACCAAATGGACCTCATAAACACATACAGAACATTCACCCTAAAACAACAGAATACTCATTCTTCTCAAGCGCACATGGAACTTTCTCCAGAATAGACCACATACTGGGTCACAAATCAGGTCTCAACTGACACCAAAAGACTGAGATTATTCCCTGCATATTCTCAGATCATAATGCTTTAAAACTGAAACTCAATCACAAGAAGAAATTTGGAAGACATTCAAACACTTGGAAGCTAAAGATCACTCCACTCAAGAATGTTTGGGTCAACCAGGAAATCAAAGAAGAACTTAAACAGTTCATGGAAACCAATGAGAACGAAAACACATCAGACCAAAACCTATGGGATACTGCAAAGGTGGTCCTAAGGGGGAAATACATAGCCATCCAAGCCTCACTCAAAAAAACAGGAAAATCCTAAATTCACCAACTAACTTTACACCTTAAAAAACTAGAGAAAAAGCAACAAACGATGCCTAAGCCATGCATTAGAAGAGAAATAAGATTAGAGCAGAGATCAATGAATTAGAAACCAGAAACACAGTAGATTAGATCAATGAAACTAGAAGCTAGTTCTTTGAAAGAATAAGATCGATAAACCACTAGCCAGACTTATCCAAAAGAAAAGAGAAAGGACCCAAATTAATAAAATTATGAATGAAAGGGGAGAGATCACGACCTAACACCAAGGAAATAGAAACAATTATTAGAAATTATTATCAACTATATGCCAATAAATTAAGCAACCTGGAAGAAATGGATGCCTTCCTGGAAACATATATAAACTACCAAGACTGAAACAGGAAGAAACAACCTGAATAGACCAATAACCAGTAATGAGATTGAAGCAGTGATCAAAAACCTCCCAAAAAACAAGGGTCCAGAGCCTGATGGATTCCCTGGGGAATTCTACCAAACATTCAAAGAAGAAATAATACCTATTCTCCTGAAACTGTTTCAAAGTGTAGAAGCAGAAGGAAAGGTTCCAGACTCATTCTATGAGGCCAGCATTACCTTGATCCCCAAACCAGGCAAAGACCCCATCAAAAAGGAGAATTTCAGACTGATATCCCTGATGAATATGGATTCCAAACTCCTCAACAAAATCCTAGCTAATAGGATCCAACAATACATTAAAAGGATCATCCACCACAACCAAGTGGGATTTATCCCCTGGATGCAAGGGTGGTTCAACATTCGCAAATCAATCAGTGTGATAGAACACATTAATACAAGGAGAGAGAAGAACCATATGGTCCTCTCAATTGATGCAGAAAAAGCATTTGACAAAATACAGCATCCTTTCCTGATTAAAACTCTTCAGAGTATAGGGCTAGAGGGAACATTCCTCAAGTTCATAAAATCCCTCTATGAAAAACCCACAGCGAATATCATCCTCAATGGGGAAAAGCTGAGAGCCTTTCCCTTAAGATCAGGAACACGTCAAGGATGCCCACTCTCGCCACTATTGTTCAACATAGTACTAGAAGTCCTAGCAACAGCAGGGGCGCCTGGGTGGCTCAGTCGTTAAGCGTCTGCCTTCGGTGCAGGTCATGATCCCACGGTCCTGGGATCGAGCCCTGCATCGGGCTCCCTGCTCTGTGGGAAGCCTGCTTCTCCCTCTCCCACTCCCTCTGTTTGCGTTCCCTCTCCTGCTGTGTCTCTCTCTGTCAAACAAATAAATAAAATCTTTAAAAAAAAAAAAAAGTCCTAGCAACAGCAATCAGACGACAAAAAGAAATAAAAGGTATTCAAATTGGCAAAGAAGAAGTCAAACTCTCTCTTTGCAGATGATGTGATACTTTTGGGGGTGGAGTCTTTTGGATTTTCCATGTAATTACTAGAACTCATACAGCAATTCAGTAATGTGGTAGGATACAAAATCCATGCACAGAAATCAGTTGCTTTCTTATACACTAACAATGCAACTGCAGAAAGAGAAATTAGAGAATCAATTCCATTTACAATAGCACCAAAAACCATAAGATACCTCGGAATAAACCTAACCAAAGAGGTAAAGGATCTATACTCTAGGAACTACTGAACACTCATGAAAGAAATTGAAGACGACACAAAAAGGTGGAAAAACATTCCATGCTCATGGATTGGAAGAATAAACAGTTAAAATGTCTATGCTGCCCAGAGCAATCTATACCTTCAACACCATCCCAATCAAAATTCCAATGACATTTTTCAAAGTGCTGGTACAAACAATCCTAAAATTTGTATGGAATCAGAAAAGACCCCGAACCACCGAGGAAATGTTGAAAAAGAAAAACAATGCTGGAGGTATCACGTTGCCCGATTTCAAGCTATATTACAAAGCCGTGATCATCAAGACAGCATAGTACTGGCACAAAAACAGACATATAGACCAATGGAACAGAATAGAGAACCCAGATGACCCTCAACTCTATGGTCAAATAATCTTCGACAAAGCAGGAAAAAATATGCAATGAGAAAAAGACAGTCTCTTCAAAAAATGGTGCTGGGAAAATTGAACAGCTATATACAGAAGAATGAAACTCGACCTTTCTCTAACACCATTCACAAAGATAAACTCAAAATGGATGAACGACCTCAATGTGAGACAGGAATCCATCAAAATCCTAGAGAAGAACAGAGGCAGTAACCTCTTTGACATCAGCCACAGCAACTTCTTTCAAGATACATCTCCAAAGTCTAGTGAAACAAAAGCAAAAATGAACTTTTGGGACTTCATCAAGATAAAATCTTCTGCACAGCAAAGGAAACTGTCAACAAAACAAAGACGCAACCCACAGAATGGGAGAAGATATTTGCAAATGACACCACAGATAAAGGGCTGATATCCAAGGTCTATAAAGAACTTCTCAAATTCAACACCCAAAAAACAAATAATCACATCAAAAAAATGGGCAGAAGACATGAACAGACACTTCTCCAAAGAGGACATACAAATGGCTAACAGACACATGAAAAAATGTTCATCATCATTAGCCATCAGGGAAATTCAAATCAAATCCACATTGAGATACCACCTTACATCAGTTAGAATAATGGCAAAAATTGACAAGGCAAGAAACAACAAATGTTGGAGAGGTTGTGAAGAAAGGGGAACCCTCTTATATTGTTGGTGGGAATGCAAGTTGGTACAGCCACTTTGGAAAACAGGGTGGAGGTGCCTCAAAAAATTAAAAATAGAGCTACCCTATGACCCAGCAATTGTACTACTGGGTATTTACCCCAAAGACACAAATGTAGTGAAAAGAAGGGCCATATGCACCCCAATGTTCATAGCAGCAATATCCGAATAGCCAAACTGTGGAAAGAGCCGAGATGCCCTTCAACAGATGAATGGATAAAGAAGATGTGGTCCATATAGACAATGGAATATTATTCAGCCATCAGAAAGGATGAATACCCAACTTTTACATCAACATGGATGGGACTGGAGGAGATTATGCTAAGTGAAATAAGTCAAGCAGAGAAAGTCAATTATCATAGGTTTCACTTATTTGTGGAACATAAGGAATAGCATGGAGGACATTAGGAGAAGGAAGGAAAAAATGAACAGGGGGAATTGGAGGGGGAGATGAACAATGAGAGACTATGGACTCTGAGAAACAAACAGGGTTTTAGAGGGGAGGTGGGTAGGAGGATGGGTTAGCCTGATGGGTATTAAGGAGGGCATGTATTGCATGGAGCACTGGGTGTTATATGAAAACGATGAATCATGGAACACTACATCAAAAACTAATGATGTATTGTATGGTGACTAACATAAAATTAAATTAAATTTTTTAAAAATCTGATGAAGACCAACCATAGAAACTTTGTTTTCTAGGCAGATTACATTAAAGGCAAAGAAAAGTAAAAAAAAAAAAAAAAAAAAAGATTCATAAATCAAAGGATTAGAATTGAGATCCAGAAATAAATCCATCCAGCTATGGTCAATTGATTTTTGACAAGAGTGCTAAGACCATTTGTATTTGTTTCCCATTGCTGCTGTAACAAATTACCACAAACTGGGTAATCCAAAATAACAGATTATTTGTTCAGTTTGAGAGGCCAGAAATTCAAAAATCAAGCTGTCGGCAGGGTCTCACTCCCTCTGGATGCTCTAAAGTAAAATATATTCTTTGAGTCTTCTAGTTTTCAGTGGTTGTTGCTTTTACTGGCTTGTGGCCATACCACTCCAATCTCTGCCATTATCTTCACATTGCCTCCTTTTCTGTATGTCTGTCTTCTCTTCTGTTTCCCATAAAGACACTTCTCAACAGGACCCACCTTGATAATATAGGATAATTTCATCTCAAGATCCTTAATTTAATAGTAAATGCAAAGATCCTTTTCCTAATGAAATATCATATTCACAGATTCTTGGGACTAGGACATGGATCTATCTTTTTTGGGGGGTCACCATTCAACCCACTATATCATTCAATGGGGGAAATCATGGTCTTTTCAATAACGGGTGCTGGGACAACTTCATGTAAAAGATCTAATTGGGCCCCCTACCCCATACCATATATTACTAAGTCAAAATGGATTGAAGCCCTAAGTTTAAGAGCTAAAACTATAAAACTCTAGAAGGAAACATAGGCATATATTTTTACAATGTTGAACAATTTCTTAGATATGATGTCAAAAGCAACCAAAGAAAAAAAATAAACTGGACTTCTTCAAAGCTAAAAAACATTGTGTATCAAAAGATTCTATCAAGAAAGTGAAAAGACAACACACATAATGGAGTGTATTTACAAGTTATGTATCTGACAAGGGACTAGTATCCACTATACATAATGAGCACTTATAATCCACCATCAAAAGACAAATAATCCAATTTTAAAATGGGCCAAGTATTTGAATAGACATTTCTCCAAAGCAGATGCACAGATGGCCAAAAGCACATCAACAGATGGTCACCATCACCAGTCATTAGGCAAATGCAAATCAAAACCACAATGAGATACAACTTCACATGCTTTAAGTTGGTTGTAATTTTTTAAAAATTAAAAGCAAGCAATGGCACAGATGTCAAAAAACTGGAACCTTCATACATTGCTGATGGTATAGAAAAATCATGCAGTCACCTTGTAAAATGGTTTGCTGGTTCTTCAAAAAGTTAAATAGAGAACTGTCATATAACCTAGCAATTCTACTCCTAGATATATATCTAGGAGAATGAAGAGTATATGCTCACACAAGAAACTTACTCATGAATGTTTATAGAAGTATTGTTTATCATAACTAAAAAGTGAATACAGCACAAATATCTGTCAACTGATGAAAAGATGAAGAAATGTATTGGTATCCATTGTATGAATAATATTTCACAAAATGGAATATTACCTAGCCATAGGAAATGAAGTACTGATCCATGCTACAACATGAGTGAATTTTGAAAAAATCATGGCTAGTTTTTTCTTTGAAGGTGGCAGCAGAGTAGGGGGACCTTAGGCTAACCTCATCCCATTAATATAACTAGATAATAATCAAATCATCCTAAATACCCCAGAAATTGATCTGAAGACTGGCAGAACAAACTTCACAACCAAAGGTAGAGAAGTGGCCACATCTAAGAAAGTAGGAAGTGTAGACACATGACTTGGAAGAGAAATGGATGGTGGCCACTATAGTAGGGAGGGAGCCATAGTCACAAAGAAGGGTGAGAGACAGACTACCACACAGGGGAGCCCACACAGGAAGATGAATCCCCATAACAACTGGCTTGGGAAGGGAGCCCAAGTTTTTGGAATTCTTGCAACCAGCAGGGCTTTAAGCCTGGAGTTATAAAGGTCAGCGTGCTTGGCTCTGGGAGAGCTCAAAGGACATTGGGGCTGCTCTTGAGAAAAGGCAAGGCAAACAGCCCATAGACATATAGTATGGAAACAGCAATCTGAACAGCACCTAGGGCACACATTGGAAAGGTTAGTTGCTCATCTCAGAGTGCATACCAGAGAGGCAGCATTCACAAAGAGTCCCCTCTGGGTACAAAGGAACTGGCAGGTGCCATTTCCCTCCTCCACCCCTCAACATAAACACATGGCCACCTGCATGAACCAGCACAGCACACACACTCCCTACCTAACTTGCTTACATTAAGTCCCTACCTCCCCTCCAACTCCAGAAGAACTTCCCTTCCCAGTCATGCTTGCCTCAGTCCCAGCACGACAGACTCCCCCAGAAGACCAGCCCAAACTCCCACCTGACTCAGGAGTTGTGCAGCCTCAGTTCTGACGGTAGTGGCAATAGGTCTTATTTCACAAGCAGACCAGAATACAACTAGTTAAAACTCACCACATTCAGGCCAGAAACCAAACATTGCCCACAACAAAGAGAGCCTCTGCAGATGACTGGTCTGAAGGATAAAGTAGCCAGAACACAACAGCAGAGCACATGCAACACACATTAGAGATACTCCCACAAGTGCCAAGCTCTTGGGAATGGGGGACATTACGTTGCAGGGCACTACAGGAAATCTTCTTTATAAGACCATTACCCTCAAGAGCAGAAGACACAGCTAACTTTCATAACACACACATAGAAACAGGCACAGAGACTTAGACAAAAAAGACAGAGGAATTTGTCCCAAATGAAAGAAATGGACAAGCCATGGTCAGAGGTCTAAGCTAAACTGATATAAGTAATATGCCTGATGGAAAATTTAAAGCAATGAATATAAGGATCCTCACTGGACTTGAGAAAATAATGGAGGACATCAAGAGACAATTAAAACAGAGATAAAGAATAACACAGCAGAGATATAGGTCTCAAATGAAGTGAGAAACATGCTTGATGAAATGAACAGCAGGATGGAAAAAGCAAAGGAATAAATTAATGCCCTAGAAAAGGGAGTAATGAAAAGTAATCAAGCTGAAACAAACAGAAAAAAAAAAAAAAAACTACGCAAAACAAGAATAGACTTAGGGAACTCGATGACTCCTTCAGATGTAATAACATTCACATTATAAGAATCTCAGAGGAAAAAGAGAAAATGGGGCAGAGAATTTATTTGAAGAAATAATAGCTGAAACTTCCCTAAACTGGAGAAGGAAACAGATATTGAGATCCAGAAGGCACAGAGAACCCCCAACAAAAATCAATAAAAGCAGATCCACATCAAGACATACTGTAAATGGCAAAATATAATGATAAAGAAAAATATTAAAAGAAACAAGTCAAAAGAAGACCGTTAATACAAAGGAAGCCCCATAGGGGTAGCAGCAAATTTTTCAGCAGAAACTTTCCAAGCCAGAAAGGAGTAGCATGATATATTCAAAATGATGAACTGGAAAAA
Organism: Neomonachus schauinslandi; assembly: GCF_002201575.2. Classification (NCBI taxonomy): domain Eukaryota; kingdom Metazoa; phylum Chordata; class Mammalia; order Carnivora; family Phocidae; genus Neomonachus; species Neomonachus schauinslandi. The sequence goes on along the minus strand of NC_058405.1, from coordinate 32,129,325 downwards.
CCTGCAGCCAAGAAAACTCTATCCAGCAAGGCTATCATTCAGAAAGGGAGAGATAAAGAGTTCCCAAACAAAACTAAAAGAGTTCATGACCACTAAATCAGACCTGTATGAAATATTAAGATGTATTCTTTGAGTGGAAAGGAAAGACCAGAAATGACAGTATAAAGGTAGAAACACAAAAGCAGTAAAAATGAGTATTTCTGTTAAAAAAAAAAAATTCAAGGGACTTACAAAATAAAAGGACCTAATATATGACACCATATACCTAAAACATGGGAAGGAAAGGAATAAAGAATGAGTTCAAACTCTTAAATGATCATCAACTTCATACAGACTGCTATATGCAGAAGATGTTATACACAAACCTTATGGTAACCACAAATCAAAAACCATTAATAAATATGCAAAGAATGAAGAGAAGGAAGCCCAAATATATTACTAAAGAAAACCAGCAAACTATGGAAGAGAGAAAGACAAGAAAGGACCAGAGAAAATTCTCAGAAATAACCACAAAACAATTAATAAAATGTCAATAAATCCTAATACATACCAATTATTACTTTAAATGTAAATGGTCTAAATGCTCCAATCAAAAGACATGGGTTGACAGAGTGGGCAAAAAAACCCCAAAGACTCACCTATATGCTGCCTATAAGAGACTCATTTTAGACCTAAAGACACCTGCAGATTTAAAGTGAGGGGATGGAGAAACATTTATTATGCAAACAGATATAAGTATTGCTACTCCAGCTTTCTTACAGCAGAAAAAATAAACTTAAAAAAAAAAAAAAGACTTTAACAAGAGACAAAGAAGGACACCATATAATAAAGTGTACAATCCAACAATAAGATACAACAATTATAAATATTTATGCACCCAAATACATGAAATCATTAATAACAAAGATTAGTTTCTAAATAATAATAATATAATAATAGTAAGGGACTTTAAAACCCCCTTATATCAATGGACAGATCATCTAAACAGAAAATCAATAAGGAAACAATGGCTTTAAATGACACACTGGACCAGATGGATTTAACATATATTCAGAACGTTCCATCCTAAGATAGCAGAATACACAGTCTTTTCAAGTGCATGTGGAACATTCTCCAGAATAGATCACATTTTGGGCCACAAAACAAACCTCAACAAATTTAAGATCAAAGTCAAACCATGCATCTTTTATGACACAATGTTATGGATCTAGAAATCAACCACAATAATTTGGAAAGAGTACAAATACATGGAGATTAAATAACATGCTACTAAACAATGATTGTGTCAACCAGGAAATCAAAGAAGAAATAAAAAATACATGGAAACAAATGAAAATGAAAACAATGGTTCAAAACCTTTGGGACACAGCAAAAGAGGTTCTGAGAGGGAAGTATATAGCAATATAGGCCTAGCCGAAGAAGCAAAAAAAATCTCAAATAAACAACCTAACCTTTCACTTAAAAGGAGCTAGAAAAAGAACATATAAAACCAAAAGCCAGCAGAGGAAGGAAATAATAAAGAATGGAACAGAAATAAATGACATAGAAATTAATATATATATATATTTGATAAAATGTATTATTGATGAAACAAGGAACTGTTTCTTTGAAAAAGAAATCTATAAAATTGATCAATTTCTAGCCAGATTTACCAAGAAAAAAAAAAAAAAAAAGAAAGGACTCAAAATCACAAATGAGGGGAAATAAAAACCAACACCACAGAAATACAAACAATTTTAACAGAATATTATGAAAAACTATATGCTAACAAATTGGACAACCTGGAATAAATAGACAAATTCCTAGAAACATTTAAACTACCAACTGATACAGGAAGAAATAGAAAATGTGAACAGATCAATAACCAGCAAAGAAAATGAATCTGTAATCAAAAAACTCCCAACAAAAGTCCAGGACCAGATGGCTTCACAGGTGAATTCTACCAAACAATTAAAGAAGCTAATACCTATTCTTCTCAAACTATTCCACAAAATAGAAATAGAAGGAAAACTTCCAAATTCTTTCTATGAGGCCAGCATTACCCAGATACCAAAATCAGATAACGATACCACATAAAAGACAGAACTACAGGCCAATATCTCTGATGAACAGATGAAAAAATCTTCAACAAAACACTAGTAAACCAAGTTCAACAATACATTAAAAATTCATTCACCACAAACAAGTGGGATTTATTCCTGGTTTGTAAGGGTGGCTCAATATTCACAAATCAATCAGTGTGATACATCACATCAATAAGAGAAAAGATAAGAATCATATGATCACTTCAATAGATGCAGAAAAAGCATTTGACAAAGCACAACATCTGTTCATGATAAAAACCCTCAACAAAGTAGGTTTAGAGGGAACATACCTCAACATAATAAAGGCCATATATGAAAAACCCACAGCTATCATCATCCTCGATGGGGAAAAACAGGGCTTTTCCCCTAAGGTCAGGAACAAGACAAGGATGTCCATTCTCACTACTTTTATTCAACTGGAAGCCCTGGCTACAGCAATCAGACAACAAAAGAAATAAAAGGCATCTAAATTGCTAAGGAAGAAGTAAAACTTTCACTATTCGTAGATGACATGATACTTTATATAGAAAACCTAAAACACTCCACCAAAAAAATGCTAGAACTGATAAATTAAGTCACAGGATAGAAAATTAATACACAGAACTGTGTTGCATTTCTATACATTAATAATGAAGTAACAAAGAGAAATTAATAATCACACTTACAATTGTACCAAAAATAATAAGATACCCAGGAATAAACCTAGCTAGAGGTGAAAGACCTGTAGTCTGAAAACCATAAAACACTGATGAAAGAAATTGAAGAGGACACAAAGAAATGGAAGACATTCCATGCTCATGGATTAGAAGAATATTGTTAAAATGTCTATACTACCCAAAGCAATACATACATTTAATACAATGTCCATCAAAATACCAACATCATTTTTCACAGAACTAGAACAAATAATCCTAAAATTTGTATGGAACCACAAAAGACCCTGAATAGCCAAAGCAATCTTGAAAAAGAAAAGCAAAGCTGGAGGCATCACAATTCTGAACTTCAAGTTATATTACAAAGCTGTAGTAATCAAAACAGTATGATACTGGCACAAAAATAGACAGATCCATAGAACAGAATAGAAATTCCAGAAATAAATCCATAATTATATGGTCAATTAATCTTTAGCAAAGCAGGAAAGAATATCCAATGGCAAAAAGACAGTCTCTTCAACAAACAGTATTGGGAAAACTGAATAGCAACATGTAAGGAATGAAATTGGACCACTTTCTTATACCATACACAAGAATAAATTTGAAATGGATGAAAGACCTAAATGTGAGACCTGAAACCATAAAAATCCTAGAAGAGAGCACAGTCATTTCTCTGACATTGGCCATAGCAACTTTTTTTCTAGATAGGTCCTCTGAGACAAGGGAAACAAAAGCAAAAGTAAAATATTTGGACTACATCAAAATAAAAAGCTTCTGCACAGCAAAGGAAATAACTGAAAAAAAAAAAACCTAAAAGATAACCTATGGCATGGGAGGAGATATTTGTAAATGACATATCTGATAAAGGGTTAGTATCCAAAATACATAAAGAAATTATAAATCTCAACACACAAAAACAATCCAATTAAAAATAGGCAGAAGTCATGAACAGGCATTTCTTCAAAGACGACATCCAGATGGCCAATAGACACATGAAAAGATGCTTATCATCTGTTATCAGGAAAATGCAAATCAAAACTACAATGAGATATCACCTTACTCCTGTCAGAATGGCTAAAATTAACAACACAAAAAAACAATAGGTGTTGGCGAGGATGTGGAGAAAAAGGAATCCTCTTGCCCTGTTGGTGGGAATGCAAACTGGTACAGCCACTCTGGAATGCAGTATGGAGGTTCCTCAAAAAGTTTAAAATAGAACTACCTTATGATTCAGCAATCACACTACTGGATATTTACCCAAAGAACACAAGAACACTAATTCAAAGGAATACATGTACCCCTATGTTTATAGCAGCATTGTTTACAATAGCCAAGATATGGAAGCAGTGCAAGTGTCTATCCATTGATGGATGGATAAAGAGGTGGTATATATATACAATGGAATATTATTCAGCCATAATAAAGAAATCTTGCTATTTGCAAGGACGTGGATGGAGCTAGAGAGTATAATGCTAAGTGAAATAAGTCAGAGAAAGACAAACACCATATGATTTCACTTATCATATGTGGAATTTGAGAAACCAAACAAGCAAGCAAAGGGGAAAAAAGAGAAACCAAGAAGCAAATTCTTAACTATAGAAAACAGACTGTTGGTTACCAGAGGGGAGGTTGGTGGGAGGATGGGTGAAATAGGTGATGGGGATTAAGGAGTGCACTTGCTGTGATGAGCACCAGGAGATTATAATAAAAACAAAGAAATAAAAGAGCTTTCCTTCAGTTAAAAACAAAAACAAAAACAAAACACATCATGGTTAAGTAAAACAAGCCAGACACAGTTGGAAATGTTTCAAATAGGAAAATACAAAAATACAGTGGTTGCCAGGAGTTGGGAGAAGGAGAAAATTACTGATTGTTAACAGGTAGGAGTTTCTTTTTGTGGTGATAAAAACATTCTGGAATTACATAGTGGTGCTGGTTGCATACACTTAGGAATTTACTAATGAGTGAATTGTATACTTGTAATAAGTGGATTTCATAGTATGTGCATTTTAGCTCAAAAAAGCTAAAATAAGTTTTAAAAAATAAATGAAGTGCAGCTACACCACAACATGGATGAAAATTACAAAATTTTTAAAACTCTATTTTTAAGTCCTAGAGAAAACCACATGTAAGAAGTTTCCATTTTTGTAAAACTTAAACATGAGAAATTCTAAAAGGAAAATGAATTACAAAAATAAAATTTAGGAATTTCTTTAGTTGTGGGAATAGCCCAAAAGTACATGCAGAACTAATAGGGGCGCCTGGGTGGCGCATCAGTTCAGCAGCCAACTTGGTTTCTGCTCAGGTCGTGATCTCAGGGTCCTTGGATAGAGCCCTGCATGAGGCTCTGTGCTCAGCAGGGAGTCTGCTTGAGACTCTTTCTCCCTCTGCCTCTGCTCCTCCCACCCTAGACACTCTCTCTCTCTCAAATAAATAAAATCTAAAAAAAAAAAAAAAACTAACAGTAATGTATTATTAAAAATGGTGCATATTTGAATGTGTTAAGTTTGTAAGTATGCTTTTTACTGAATATATACATTTTAGTATGCTTTAAAAGATTATATAATGAAAACATTTAAGTGATTTGCAACTTTACATGGCTGGGAAAATGCTAGAGTTGCTAGTAAAAACAGTGATGTTAAAAGCAAATGACCTGTCATTTCATGACATGGGTCAGGCTTACTTCTTTTAGTCAATCTGCATCACCAGCTTCCTCTACTGATTGCTTCTTAGTCACCAATTTGTTGATGCCCAGCCAGCTGAGTCAGGAGCTGGGCTTTTTATAGATCTGGAGCATCAAAAGTGAGTCATCTACTCCCTTCTGTCACAGTTCATTTAAAAAATTCTCCTCCCATCAGCTAAAATTAATCTGCCTTTTATCTAAGCAGATATCATTGTTATTATGCTGTATTTAATATTTTAAATTCTTAATTCCCCTTAAATTATGATGCCCTGTGATTCCCCATTTGTTACACGAAAGTATTTCATTGCTTTATAAGAAAGTTATATACTGGACTAGAGCAAAAACATCCTTGCCGGAGATTAAGTCGATTTGGACTTTCTAAATTCAGGTTATGGCAGTCACCTTGAAAAACAAATTTATTGTAAGAAGAGTTTTTTTAATTCTTATTTTTGTTTTTTTAAATTTTGTTTTTAATTCTAACAGCTTGTTTATTTGACTTTATCATAAAGGACAGCTCACAGGAAAAGAGGCTGTAATAACTCTTCAGGTTTGGGAGCAGGGTTTGGTTAGGGAAGAGGCAAGCTGGTTCAAGAAGAGAGGTCAGAAATGGATGTCCCACTTCCCAGCCTTGAGATCACGCATCAGGTGGAGAAAATTACACAAAGGAGAGGAGACTTGGGCTGTGTGAGCTTGCAGACTCTTCATCGAAATAATCATTAAACTGATGAAAATTGCCAAACTACAAGTATTTAAAAATCTCTGGAAATTGACCTAAGATTAGGTAATTGAGAAGCATTTATTTAAATAAGTTTACAGAGTATTAGTCGAATAGTGTTAATCTGTGGCATTTAAGCCAGAAACTGCTTCCATCCCCCATACCCCACTTCCTACTCAATTTTCCAAAAGGTGTATTCTGGTTGTGCAGGCCAAGAACAGGCTGGCTCCCTTTTCCTTTCTCCTCTCCCACCCCCTCCCCTAGTTAGAAGGCAATGGTTTCACTCTGGAAGAGTTCCCTCAAAGCCAAACCTAAGGTCTAGGTTTCAGAAAATGTATTCCAAGAGGGTACAGCCAAGGAGATGGGGTCTCCCAACCCTACTCTATTTCACTTGTAGGGTAAAGTCTCTATCCTGGTCAGACATGGCACACCAGGACAACAAGACAGGGATTCCATTGCCTCTGCCTCACCCCCCCAACCTCAATATCCGCTCATAGGACAGAAGTTCCAGGTCAGTTAGGTTAACTTAAAAAAAAAAAAAAAAGGAGACTACCATTCTCCCAGGCTCCCTCTTAGGGCAAAAAAGTCACTCTGGGAGAAGCAGACCCTATTTTACTCCCCTCCGCAGCACTGTGCACAAAATTTCTGCTTGGGGGGAGGAGGGTGGGAAGGGAGGACACGAGAAAGGGAGGACACGAGAAAAGGAGGACACGAGAAAGGGAGGGTTCGAGAAAGAGGAAATGAGAAAATTAGGATTCAAATACAGAATAATAAACATACAGAAATTACTCAAAAAAAGGACATTCTGGAGTTGAAATACCCAAATTCTTTATTCTACCAGTAATAAAATTGAAAGGATGCGATACCATTTTGTGGGTATTTAATTTGCCAAAAATTTAAATGATAGCAATGCTTGTAAGGAAGTAGAATAATGTAGAAGTTAAGAGTTGAGACTGTAGCCTCATTACCCTGTGTTTGATTTCTCAACCCATCATTTACCAGCGTTTACTTAAAATCCTGTTTTTAAGTGTTTAAATCTTGGTTTCCTCATCTTTAAAATGAGCCTAGTTGTTCCACTCCACCATTTTGAGGATGGAACAAATTAGTATTTGTGAACATGCATCTAACAGTGTTAATATGTGTGATACATGTTAATACCTCCATAAATGTTAGCTATAAGTATAAGTAGGAATGTCTATAAATTGGCATGCTTTATAAGAAAGAATTTGCTCCATATGAGCATAAAAAAAGCAAAAAAAGTACTTAAGTTTTTCATCTAGTAATTCCCCTTCTAGGAAAACTAGGCCAACAAAACAGTCACTAATTCAAACATTTATGAACAATGATTTTTTTTTTTTTTTTTTAAAGATTTTATTTATTTATTTGAGACAGAGAGAATGAGATACAGAGAGCATGAGAGGGAGGAGGGTCAGAGGGAGAAGCAGACTCCCTGCCGAGCAGGGAGCCCGATGCGGGACTCGATCCCGGGACTCCAGGATCATGACCTGAGCCGAAGGCAGTCGCTTAACCAACTGAGCCACCCAGGCGCCCAACAATGATTTTTTTAATTAATGAGTTTTGATAAATTGGAAACCACTGAAATATCCAACATTTGGAACAAAATAAAAATCAATAAAATTATGGCACTTTTAATGGACTTTGTTTAAATGCTATTAAAAGAATATGGAACATCTCCTGGGCCAAGATATAAAAATAAGGACCTAATTTAACTTCCTACCTTAATTAACTAAAAACTAGATAAAATAAATGAAAAAAATACATTTTAGATATTGGATAATAGATCAGGATTGTGAATCCTAAAAAGATGGAACAAATGAGATTAAACCCTACACTTGCCCCAGTTTACCCAGAAGCAATTTCCAGGCTGTAGTGCAGTGAGGAGGAACTCAAAAGAACCAAGTAATTTAACTATACCATAACAACAACAACAAAAAACAAAAAACCTCACAATGTGTAAAGTAGTACAACAAAATCAGTGGACAAGGAAATTAACACATCTATTGTAAACAGGCTTATGTTTAAGATTTAGAGTAAACTATAGGCATCTAAAATGAAAAAGATCCAAATATACCTTCTAGAGGTAAGAAATACAGTATCTGAAAATTTTTAAAAAGGCCAATAACAGCAGATGAAACAATGAAGAAATCAGGGACTTGAACATAGAGTAAAAAAAAAAAAAAAACTATTGAAAAAATGAACAGAGCATCGGTGAGCTTATGGGATACCACCACAATGTAACTATCATATAAGAAATTGGAGTCCCAGAAATTGGAAAAAAGGGCTGGGGAAGGGGAAGTGCCAGCAAAAGTACTTGAAGAAATAATGGCCAAAATAATTCCAAGTTTCATTTTAAAAAATTCACAAATCAAAATGCTCAAATAAAAAAAATGAATAATCTTAAAGAAAATTATATCAACTCCTAATCAAATTACTGAAAGCCAGCAATAAAGAAAACCTTAAAAGAAACGAGAGGAACAAAGGTAAATAACAGTAGACTACATGTCAAACTATGAAAAGCAGAGACACCATCTTTAAAGTATATAAATAAAAACAACCAGGTATTAGTAAGGATGTGGAGCAGTTGAAACCCCTACACACTGTTGATGGGAATACAAAATGGTATAGCCACTATGGAAAGCAGTATAGAGATTCCTCAAAAAATTAAAACTAGCACTACCATTATGGTCTGGCAATTCTACTTCTGGGTATTTAGCCAAAGGAATTGAAATAAGGATTTTGAAAAGCTATTAGTACTCCTAGGTTCATTATAGCACTATTCACAATAGCCAAGATATGGAAACAAACTAAGTGTTCACCCACAAGTGAGTGGATTTAAAAAAAAAAAATACAGTGGAATACTCTTCAGCCTTTTAAAAAGAAAATTGTGCAATAAGTAACTCCATAGATGAACTTGAGGACATTATATTAAGTGAAATAAGCCAGACATAAACAAATACTGCATGATTCCACTTATGATTTATCTAAAACCATCAAATTCATAGACTCAAAGAGTGAAATAGTGAGTGCCTGGAGCTGGGATGAGGAGGAAATGGTGGGATACTAATCACTGGGCATAAAATTTCTGTTAAGCAAGATTAATAAGCTCTTGATATTTGCTATACAACATTGTCCCTATAGTCAACAATAGATGATATATTGCACATTTAAAAATTTGTCAAGAGGGTATCCCACCCAAGTACTAACCAGGCCCGACCCTGCTTAGCTTCCGAGATCAGATGAGATCAGGCACGTTCAGGGTGGTATGGCCATAACAAGTCAGGAAACGACAGATGTTGGCAGGGATGCGGAGAAAGGGGAACCCTCTTACACTGTTGGTGGGAATGCAAGCTGGTGCAACCACTCTGGAAAACAGTATGGAGGTTCCTCAAAAAGTTGAAAATAGAGCTACCATACGATCCAGCAATTGCACTACTGGGTATTTACCCCAAAGATACAAATGTAGGGATCTGAAGGGGTACTTGCACCCCGATGTTTATAGCAGCAATGTTCACAATAGCCAAACTGTGGAAAGAGCCCAGATGTCCATCGACAGATGAATGGATAAAGAAGATGTGGTATATATATACAATGGAATGTTATGCAGCCATCAAAAGGAATGAGATCTTGCCATTTGCAACAATGTGGATGGAACTGGAGGGTGTTATGCTGAGCGAAATAAGTCGATCAGAGAAAGACATGTATCATATGACCTCACTGATATGAGGAATTCTTAATCTCAGGAAACAAACTGAGGGTTGCTGGAGTGGTGGGGGGTGGGAGGGATGGGGTGGCTGGGTGATAGACATTGGGGAGGGTATGTGCTATGGTGAGCGCTGTGAATTATGCAAGACTGTCGAATCACAGATCTGTACCTCTGAAACAAATAATGCAATATATGTTAAGAAAAAAAAAAAAAGAAGAAGAAGAT